>NW_007231862.1:54075-79230 GCF_000164805.1 Carlito syrichta | reverse complement strand
AACTCAAAAAAAAAAAAATCACATCGTTTGGAAAGAGGGATAACTTAATTTCCTCTTTTCCTATTTGGATACCCCTGATCTTCTTCTCTTGTCAGATTGCTCTAACTAAGACTTACAAAACGATGTTGAAAAGGAGGGGTGAGAGTGGATATCATTTTTTGTTCTGGTTTTCAGGTGAAGTCATTCCAATTTCTGTTTAGCAATATGTTGGCTGTGGGTTTCTTGTAGATGGTTCTTATTATTTTGAGGTATCTTCCATCTATGCCTAGATGTTTGAGGGTATTTATCAAGAAGGGGTGCTGGATTTTATCAAAAGCTTTTTCCATGTCTAATGATATAATCATGTGGTTTTTGTCTTTACATCTGTTGATGTATTTAACATGTTTACGGTCTTGTGAATGTTAAACCATCCCTACATCCCCAGGATGAAGCCTACTTGGTTGTGATGGATGATTTTTGAGATGACTTGTTGGATCTGGTTTGCTAGGATCTTGATGAGAATTTTAGCATCTATGTACATCAAAGATATTGGCTGTAGTTCTGTTTCTTTGTTGCATCTTTACCTGATTTGGGTATCAATGTGATTTTAGCTTCATAAAATGATTTGGGGAGAGTTCCATCTTCTCAATTGCCTGGAATACTTTAAATAGGATTGGTATCAGTTCTTCCTTGTATGTTTTGTGGAATTCTGCTGGAAAGCCATCAGGTCCAGGGCTTTTTTTGTAGGTAGTCTTCTTATGACATAGTTGATTTACTGGATTGTTATTGGTCTATTTAGAGTCTTGATTTCTTCTTGTTTCAACCTGGAGAAGTTGTGTGATGTCAGAAAGTCCTCCATTTCCTTTAGGTTTTCAATTTTGTTTCCATACATGTGTACATAGTAGTCTCTAATAATCTTTTGTATTTCTTTGAGTTCAGTTGTGACTTGATCTTTTGCATTTCTGATTGTGTTTATTTGGGCTTTTCCTTGGTCAGTCTGGTTAGGGGCCATTCAATCTTGTTTATCCTTTCATTGATTTTCTTGTATTATACTTTTGACTTCTATGCTCCAAATTTGGGCTTTTATTTTAGTGATCTGGATTCTTCTGCTGAAGTTAAGGCTTTAGTAGTCTTGCTTTTCCAGCTTCTTTAGGTGACTTGTTAGGCTATTAACTTGTGATTTTTCCATTTTCTTCATGTGTGTTAGTAGAGATATGAATTCCCCTCCTAGTATTGTTTTCATGGTATCCCAGAGGTTTTGGTAAGATGTTTCTTCATTTTCATTTGTTTCCAGGTATCTTTTAATCTCTGTTTTGATTTCCATGTTGACCCAGTAGTTGTTTAGCATCATGCTATTTAGTGTCCAGGTCTTTGTGGGTTTGGGGGAACTTTGCTGGTGTTGATATTTATTTTTATTCCACTGTGGTCTGAGACAGTGCATGGCAGTGTTTCAATCTTATGGAATTTATATATGCTTGATTTATGGTTGAGGATGTGGTCGATCTTAGAGTACATTCCATGTGGTGATGAGTAGAATGTATATTCTGTGGTTGTTGAGTGGAATTTTCTGTAGGTATCAATTAAATCCATCTGGTCAAGTGTCATGTTGAGGTTCCTGATCTCCTTGTTGACTTTTTATCTTGATGATCTGTCTAGGGTTGTTAGTGGGGTATTTAAGTCCCCAGCTTTGATAGTGTTTGATTCAATATCTTTTTTTTAGTTTATATAGAAACTACTTTATGAAAGTTGGTGTTCCTATGTTGGATGCATATATGTTTAGGATGGGTATTTCTTGTTGATGGATTGAACCTTTTATCATTATGTAGTGACATTCCATATCTAAATTTTTGATAATTTAAAGGGAATTTTGTCTGATAGTAAGATCATGACTCCTGCTTTTTTTGGCGTTTGCTTGAAATTATGTTCCCATCCTCTTATTTTGAGTCTATGAATGTTCTTTCTGGTGAGATGAGTCTTTTGGAGACAATATATTATAGCCTAATTATCCAATTTGCCATTCTATGTCTTTTCAATGGTACATTTAGTCCATTCACATTCAGGCTAATTATTGAGATGTGAGAGTTTATCCCTGTCATAAGGTCCTTAAAGAGTTTATTGTTTTTGCTGTTGTTTGCTTGTTTGTTGTCTTTCTTTTGATTTTTGGGTTGATTCTTGTGTATTTTCAATCTTTTTCCTGTATTCTTGGGAAGGATGTTGTCATTCTTTTTTTTCTTTCTTCTGTGTTTAATAGTTTCTTAAGTGTTTCTTGTAGATCTGGTCTGGAGGCAGTGTAAACTCTTAGGGATTGAATGTCTGAGAAGGATTTTAATTCTTCATCACTGATGAAACTTAACCTAGCTGGGTAGGTAATTCTTGGTTGAAATTGTTGGTTTTTGAGAACTTTGAAGATTGGGTTCTAAGCTCTCCTAGCCTGAGGTGTTTCTGTAGATAGGTCTGCTGCTATTCTAATTGGTCTTCCCCAGTAGGTATTCTGACCATTCTCTTTTGCTGCCTTTAGGATTTTTTCTTTTTTCTTTTTCTTTTTTGAGTTGGAGTCTTACTCTGTTGCCCAGGCTGGAGTGTAGTGCAGTGGCACACTCACAGCCACCCCAGTGTCAACCTGCTGGGCTCAGGCAATCCTTCCACATCAGCCTTCCAAGTAGCCAGAACTATAGGCACATTCTACCATGCCCAGCTAATTTTTGATTTATTGTAGACATGAGGTCTTGCCAAGTGATCTGGGCTGGTCTCAAACCCATGGGCTCAGGCAGTTCAATCACCTTGGTCTCTCAAAGTGCTGGGATTACAGGCTGAGCCACCGAGCCCAGCCAGAATTTTTTTTGTATACTTACTTTGTGTAGGTGAATTGCTATGTGTCTAGGAGTTGGCCTTCTCATTTGTTGTCTTGCAGGAGTTCTCTGAATCTCTTGTGTTTGAATGGTTGTATCACTGATGAAATGAGGGAAGTTTTCTTGGATAGAGTCATGGAATGTTTGTTCCAGGGTGTTCTTCTCTGTCTCTCTATCTGTCTCAGGGATTCCAATTAATCTTAGGTTTGGCCTCTTGAAATAATTGCTCATCTCTTAGAGGTTTTTTTCTGTCTTTTAAAGCTTCCTTTCTATGTTTTTAACAGTTTGGTTTAGTTCCATATTTGTTTCTCATGCTCTGAGAATATTTCTTCTGCTTGGTTAATTCTGCTTTCCATGCTTATCAGTTTGTTATTTATTTCATTCACTGTATTCTTCCTGTTATCTCAATTATCAATGCCTTTATTTTTCCCTCTTGTCTCTCCTCATTTCCATTTATTCTCTCTATTAATATCTTGATAAATCTTGGTTTGTGGTTTGAGACCAGTCATTCTGGGTGCTCTTCACTGTTTACATTCCGAAGTCTGTATTCTCAGTGGTTGACCTCCCAGGGGTCTGTGTGAGACCCGTATTCTTCCTTTGGTTCTTCTTCATTTGTGTACCCCCTTTTTTCCTACCTCTTCTTTAATTCTGTTGTTCAGTGATGGGGGAGGGGTAGCTTTTACTTCTGTTTGCTCATTCTCCTATTCTTCCTTATGTAGATCCTCTGCCTTTGTTCAATTCTGAGGCTGGACTGGAGGTGGGGGACTGTACTTTTTGCAGTTTTGAGATTTAATTGAGGGGGGAGCTGTGATTCAGAAACTATCTGCAGATCCCAGTATCTGCTGATAAGTGTGTGGGCTCCTTGGAACCCACTTTCTACCACCTTACAACCTGTCCAAGCATTGGGGGTATATGTTTGCCCTGAAAGCAAAATGAGGTAAGAAAAAGGAAAAGAATTGAAAAAAGAAAGAAGAAAACAAGAGGAAGGTGGAGAGAGAGAAGAAGAAGAAGGAAAACAGGCATGCCAACTAACAAATGAACAGAGACATAAACAAAGACAGAAAAGATTAAAAAAATAATACAGACAATCATACAAACATACAGACTGACAAAAAACCTCCTACTGATATACTCTCCCTCAAAAATACTCATACACAAACAGGAAATCTAAAAAAAAAAAGCATTAAAAATATCAGAAACAAGGCAAGTGTGAAAATGTAATCAAAAAGAGAAAGGAAGAGAGGAGAGGAAAAAAGAAAACAAAAATCAAGCCAAACAAACAAAGCAAAAAACCCCAAAACCAAAAAACAACCAAACCCAAAAAACTCCCCAAAACAAAACTCTGAGGCTGTTCCTGTAACTCCAACTTCCTTTCAGCTCTGGTCTTCAGCTCCTCCCCTCTGCTTTCAGCTCAGGCAGATAGGGTTGCTCTCAGTGTGGGTCAGATGACCCACGGACTACTGTGGGAGAAGGGTGGATCAGATCTGGACTCACCCGGCTTACTGCTGCTGCTGTCAAGTCTCCCACTCAGATCGGACGTCTCTGTGCCTGTTCCAGCATGGGGGAGGGGCATCTGTCTCTCTGAGTTTGATGAGGAGATAACCTCTAGGTCCCAGGTTGGAGACTGGGTGGCACGGGGCAGGGCAAGTCTCTGCCTGGTCCCGGACAGAGAAAATGGTGCCGGTCAGCATTTCCTCACAGGTACTGGTCTCCTTCCAACTTTCTATGACCTACCCTCATCATGATCCTGGGGTTTGTGCTGATCTGCTGCCACAGGGGATCGTGTGGGCCAGGTGCCAGGTGCTGAGGATTAGCTGTTTTCTGCTGTCTTTTCTCAGTAGAGCCCTGAGGACAGCAGATGATCCTGCCCACCGGCTCTCCGATCTCAGAGTGGTGGGGGTTTGTAGTCACCTCCAGAGGAAAACCCTGGGTATATGAACCCAAGTCTCTTCTCAGACAGACTTTCACTCACCCACTGGCACACACCCATTCATGCAGAGAGTCTTTTTGGACACTCACTTTTGCAGAGACTCTCACAGTCTGATCTGTTCCATTGTCATTTTACTGGAAATCCCTTTTTCATTTCTAATTAAGCTAATTTAAGTCTTCTCTCTTCATTTCTTAATTAATCTAGCTAGTGGTCTATCAATTTTGTTTGCCTTTCAAATAACTAACTTTTTGTTTCATTGATACTTTGTAGTGTTTTTTAAAATTTCAGTTTCATTTAGTTCTGCTCTGATCTTCATTATTTCTTTTCTTCTGATAGCTTGGATTCAGTTTGTTCATGCTTTTCAGGTGTGACGTTATGTTGTCAATATGTGATCTTTCAGTCTTATTAATGTAGGCCTTAAGCACTATAAATTTTCCTGTGAGCATGGTTTTGGCTGTGTCCCAAAGGTTTTTGCTAACTTGATCATTGTTGTCATTTGTTTCAAGGAATTTTTAAATTTCCATTTTGATTTCTTGTTGAGCCAAATTATTTAACTTCTATGCCTTTGTTTTGATGTTGTGAGTTCTTCTTGGAGTTAATTTCTAGTTTTACTCCACTGTGGTCTGAGATGGTGTTTGATATGATTTCAATGTTTTTGAATTTATTGACACTATCATATGGTCTATCTTGGAGAATTTTCTATGTACTGATTAGAAAAATACATATTCTGTAGTTTTGGGTTAGAATATTCTGTAGATGTCTGTTAGTTCCATTTCCCCTAGAGTCCTGTTTAACTCCAGTGTTTCTTTTTTGACTTTCTGCTTTGAGGTTCTGTCTATTGCTGTCAGTGGAGTATTGAAGTCCTCCACTATTATTTTATTGCTGTCTATCTTTTTTTTAGGTCCAGTAGAATTTGTTTTATAAAGCTGGGGCCTCTGGTGTTAGGTGCATATATATTTAAAATTGTTATGTCCTCTAGTTCAATTGATCTCCTTATCATTTTATAATAGCCATCTTTGTCTTTTTTTTTTAACTGTTGTTAACTTAAAATATCTGATTTATTTGATATGAGAATGGTTACTTCTGCTCATTTTTGGTTTCCATTGAGTGGAATATTTTTTCCCACCCTTTTACCTTGAGTCTATTAAGAATTTTTGTGGATTAAGTGGGGCTCTTGAAGGCAGCAGATATTTGAGTTGTGTTTTTTATCCATCTGTCGGTCTATATCTTTTTAGTGGTGCATTCAGACCATTGACATTCAGAGTTAATAATGATATATAAGGTACTATTCTATTCATCATGCTGGTTGTTATCTGGTTGCTGTGTTTATTTATTTTCTCTTTCATGTTGGTGTTCCATAAAGCCTGTAAACATCATGATTTCCTGTGTTTTTCTACTAGTGTATTTTCACCTTTTATTTCAGTATTTAGAACTCCTTTGAATATTTCTTGTAGAGCTGATCTAGTGGTAATAAATTTTCTCAGTGTTTGTTTGAAAATAACGTCATTTCTCCTTCAGTTATGAACCTGAGTTTTGAGGGATACAGAATCCTTGGCTGACAGTTATTCTGTCTGAGGAGATTGAAGATGGGCCCCATTCCCTTTTGACCTGCAGAGTTTCTTCTGAGAAGTCTGCTGTTAGTCTCATAGACTTACGTTTGTATGTTATTTGATGCTTTTGTCTCACTTCTCTTAAAATTCTTTCCTTCACGTTAGTTTTGCATTGCTGGGTGATCATGTATGTTAGGGATGACCATTTTGCAATGACTCTTCTGGGGGTTCTTTGAGCTTCTTGTATCTGGATGTTTAGATCTCTGGCAAGGCCAGGGAAGTTTTCCTCCATTATACACTTAAATAGGTTTTCCAAACCTGATGCTTTCTCTTCTTTCTCAGGAACACCTATGATTCTTAGGTTTGGATGTTTTACATAATCCCACATGTCTTGAAGACTTTGTTCATTCTCTTGATACTTCTTTCTTTATTGTTGTCTGATCGGGTTAATTAAAAAGCTTTTGTCCTCAAGTTTTGGGATCCTTTCTTCTGCTTGTTCTAGTCTACTGTTGAAACTTTCCATGGCATTTTGTATTTCCCTAAATGCTTCTTTCAACTTCAGAATTTCAGTTTTTTTTAATGTGTCTATCTCTTTGAATAATTTTTCATCCATGTTTTGAATAGTTTTTAAAATTTCTCTGTCTTGGTGTTTGGGATCAGGCTTTCCCCAAAGCTGAGGTATTATATCCTTTGTGGTTGGCTGTACTGTTGAACTCTGGCCAGGAGGTGGCGCTTGTGGGAGAAAGCTGGCTACAATGGTGGCTGTAGGGTTTCTCCTTGGTGAGTGTGGCTCCAATGCCTAGCCAGTCTAGGTTGAGGGTGGGGCTCTGGGACTTTCCCAAGTTTTCTGTCTGTTTTGAGTCTTCTGGGGTTGTTTTTTCTTCCTGTGGCTGACTTTCTATGCTGGTGGAGAGTCTGCTCTCTTTGATGATACACTAACTCTATGTTTCTGCTGATTCTGCAATGTTAGAGTGGCCAAAGTGAGAGGAAGTTTGACTGTAAATCCATACTTTCAGAATACCTGCCCTTGAAACTTTTTACCTAGAGCTTGCAGTTGAACCCTGTTTGTTTTCTCTGGTAGGGCACCCGACTTTATAATGAGAGGTTGCTTCTGTTGGCCTGTCATATAAACCCATTGTTAAATATCAATTCATATTGTCTATTTCTTTGGTGTACCACCCAGGGATCTCAAAAATGAGTTTTTTGAATACCCCATATTCCATTCCAAATATCTGCTTCAGATTTAGTTAATATCCAGTTTGCCGTTAGTGTTAGACTCCTGTGGCCACCATAACAAATTACTACAAACTGGGTAGCTTAAAACAACAGATACTTAGTTTCTCATAGTTCCGGAGACTAGTAGACTGAAACCTAGGTGTTAGCAGATTGGTTTCTTCTGGAGTTTCTGAGGGAGAATCTATTTCATGCCTCTCTCCTAGCTTTTAGGGGCTCCAGGCATTCTTGGGCTTGTAGTACACAACTCTAATCTCTGCCTCAGTTTTCATATCACCTTCTGCTTTCATCTGTGTCTTTCTTGTTATTGGATTTAGGGTCCACCCAGATAGCCCAGCATGACTTTATATCAAGACTCCTAATTACATCTACAAAGATCCTTTGTCCAGACAATGCCACATTTGCAGGCTATGGGTGGATATATTTGGGGGGGGGGGCTACCATTCAACTAATTTTTGCATGTTGGGGAGACAAAGAATCAGAAAAAACATTATTTCTGTTGCTATACATTACGGTTATGGTATAGTATACTAGAATTCATTTGTATTTCCATTTGTAGAGCCTGTAATACTTTGCTAAGCACTTTTATATCAGGTCTGTCATCTGACTGTTGACAATCCTATGATGTAGTCAGAGATGCAGTCACCATTTTACAGGCGAGGAATTGGGGCCTATGCAAAGTTACATGCCGTAAATAATAGAACATCTGAGTGCCAGAAGCTGGCCTTAGAGCTGCCTTACTGGCCCTGCCACCCACCTGCTTTCTACTCTTCCACATGGCCTCCCTCATGGACTCTGGCTTTAAAAATGTCACATGGACCCACCTTCCATTGCTGCTTCCATTGATTGACCTCAATCAAGTCTGCTGTGGATCTGTGCCAGTCCCGTGGGTTGATTACCTCCCACAGTGATGGTGGCAGACTTGTGGCTGCTGACTGATGGGCAGAAAATGCAGCAACTCTCATGGACCAGACTGAAGCAAATGAACTCTGGAGGAAACCACTGTGATTTTTTCTGTATTAACTTGGAGGCGTCTGGTAACAAAACTAGTGGCTTTTGGGGCTTTTTTTTTTTTTTTTTTTTTGTAGAGACAAGGTCTTGCTATGTTGCCTAGGCTGGTCTCGAACTCCTAGGCTCAAGCAATCCTCTCACCTCGGCATCCCAAAGTGCTAGGGTTACAGGTGTGAGCCACCAAGCCCAGTGAAACTAGCATTTTAAGAACTATCCAGTGTTTTTTATATAGGAACAGTTGGCTCTTTATTTGTAGACTTTTCTTATTGTTCTTCAGTAAAGTTTTCTTTTCTTTTTTTATAGTATTGTATGTACTTATGAAGTACAATGTGATGTACAGCACTAGTTTTGTAACCAGCTGCCTCAATGTTGATACAACAAAAATTACAAGGATTTCCTCCAGCGTCCACTTGCTTCAGTCTGGTCCATGTATATGCTGTGGAGTAATTAAATCAAGTTATTTAGCATCTCATACATATTTTTTTGGGTAGTAAGAATATTAAAAATCTACTCACTTAGCACTTTTCAAGTACACAGTATGTTATTATTAACTATGGCTGCCATACTGTGAAATAGATCTCCAGAACTTACTCCTCTTATGTAACTGAAAGTCGGTGCCCATTGACCAACATTTCGTCATTTCCCCCAACCCCCTCCAGTCTTTGGTAAACACCATTTCACTCTCTGTTACTGTGAGTTTGACTTTGTAAGATTTCACATGTGAGATCATGCTGTATTTTTTTTTTTTATGTCTAGCTTATTTCACTTAGCGCAGTGTCTTCCAAGTTCATGCATGTTGCAAATGTCAGGATTTCCTTTTTTCCAAGGCTGAATAGTATTTCCTTGTGTATGTATAGCAAATTTTCTTGATCTATTTACTGATGGACACTTAGCTTACTTCCATACTCGTCTATTGTGAATAATGCTGCCATGAATATAGGAATATAGATATCTCTTTGAGATACTGATTTGTTTTTCCATTTAAAAAATTTTTAAATATATACTGAGTGGGATTACTGGATCAGGAGTGGGATTACTGGATCATATGGTAGTTCTAATTTTAATTTTTTGAGAAGTCTCCATACTGTTTTCCACATTGGCTGTACTAATTACATTCCCGCTAACAGTGTGTAAGAGTTCTCTTTTCTCTGTTGGTGGGATTGTAAACTGGTTCAACTGCTATGGAAAACAGTATGGAGATTTCTTGAATAAATAAAAATTGAATTGCAATTTGGCCCAGCAATCCCACTGCTAGGAATCTATTCAAAGAAAAGATATCAATATATAAAAAAGATTCCTATACTTGTATGTTCACTGCAGCAGTATTCATAGTAGAAAAAGATGGAACCTATCTAAGTGTCCACCAACAATTGACTGAATAAAGAAAAATGTGGTATATATACTCCATGGAATACTATGCAGACATAAAAAATAATGAAATCATGTCTTTTTGCAGCAACATGGATGGAGCTGGAGGTCATCATCCTAAGTGAACTGATTCAGAAACAGAAGAACTAACACCACATGTTCTCATTTATGTGTGGGAGCAAAATGGCCACAAAGATGGAAACAACAGATGTAGGGGACACTAATAAATGGAGATGTGAGTAAGGGGGTTAGAGATCAGATGTTCACTATCTGGGGAATGGACCACCTGTGTCCCAATTCCCACCACTACACAATATGTCCATGTTACTAAACATACATGTGTACTTTCTGAATCTAAAATAAAAATGGAAAGAAAGAGTTCCCTTTCCTACATATCCTCATCAACACCTGTTATCTTTTGTCTTTGGTAAAAACCATTCTAACAGATGTGATGTGATATGGCTCTATGGTTTTAATTTGCATTTTCCTGATAATAATCAATATTGAGCATTTAAAAATATATCTGTTGGTCATTTGTGTGTTGTCTTTTGAGAAGTGTTTATTCACATTCTTTGCACATTTTTAAAATGAGTTATTTGTTTTCTTGGTATTGAATTTGGATATTAATTTCTTATCAGATGTTTGGCTTACAAATATTTTCTCCCAATATTTAGGTTGTCTCTTTACTCTGTTGATTGTTTCCTTTGGTGTACAGAAGCTTATTAATTTGATATATTTATATATCTATTTTGCATATTTATATATATGTGTATAGATATATTTTTTCCCTAGGAGTTTTATAGTTTCAGGTCTTATGTCAAAGTCTTTAACCTGTTTTGAGTTGGTTTTTGTATCTGGAGTGAGATAAAGATCCAATTTTATTCCACAGCATGTAGATATCCTTTTCCCCCAGTACCATTTATTGAAGAGACTGTCCTTTCTCCATGTGTGTTCTTGAAACTTTTATCAAATATCCACTGATTGTAGCAGTGAGAATTTATTTCTAAGCTCTCTATTTTGTTTCATTGGTCTATATTTCCATTTTTGTACCAGCGTTATACAGTTTTAATTATTATAGTATTGTAGTTGGTTTAGAGATAAAGTATGTGATGCCTCCAGCTTTGTTCTTTTTGCTCAGGATCTTTTGTGGTTCTATATAAATTTTATAATTATTTTTAAAAATTTCTGTGAAAAATGTCATTGGAAGTTTGATAGGGATAGCATTGGACTTGTAAATTGCTTTGGTAGTATGAACATTTTAACAATTCTTCTAACCCATGAACACAAGATATCTTTCCATTTATTTGTGTCTTATAATTTTCTTTATATACTTCTTAATTATTACTTATTATTTTGATGTTATTGTGTATATCTTTTAGAATCTTATATTTTAAAATCTTATAAAATATTATATTTTTCTACCTACTTTAAAAATACTATATTTTCTATCTTGCTAATTCTGGTACATAAGAAATTTTATATTTAAATAGATTTAATTTATAATAAGTCACTTTTCTAAACTCATGTTAATACTAGTAGAATTTCAATTGTTTACCTTTGTTTTGACAAGTAGTCAAGCAAAGTTTTTGTAAAATATGTAACTTTTTTTTGTCTGTTCAAAATTGTAATGTAATTGTTTTTCTTATTATATTATGAAATATAAAAGATTTTGATGCATGTCCTTGCTTTGTAAAATTGACCAATAAGAATGTAGTTTTTCTTTGTTAGAATAAAAATAAATATAACAAATGCCCATAAACCTTCCATTGAAATCTTTAGTTTTTCAGTTATTCACCACAAATATAAGAGAAAGTTCATATCCTTCTAGTCCTGGTTTACTAAGGCTTTATTAAAATTAAGAAGGGATATTGAATCTTAGGAACTATTATGTAGGTATGAACTGAATCTTAGAGGTTAAAAATATGAATTCTGGGTTTAATATTGGCTCTCCTTCTTAGTAACTTTGTGATCTTGAGCAAGTTATTTAACTTCTATGTCTCTATAGCTTCATCTATAAAATGGGATAATAAGCTATTTCACAGGACTCTTCCAGGATTAAATAATTTAGTATATGCAAAACAAGCAGCGCATGGCACAGTGAAAGTGTGGTTAGACTGTGTGCAGTTATCTATCAAATAACTATATTTCCCCCCCTTTAATATATTGCTCTAATAAATTATATCTGTAATTTCCTATTGCTGTACTAGTCATATTTCTAGAACAAATTCTACTTGCTTATTGCACATGATTTATTTAATGTGGCGCTTAGGGTATGAATATTGAATAAATGACTAATTGAAGTATAAAGAATGGTGACGATTTTATCACCAGGAGTTTGGAGGTTTGTTTTGTAGCATCAGGGGATTGGCTCCGTGTTTGCAACTTCCTTGGTCTTTTCTTCATAGTTGGAAGATGGCTGCAGTAGCTCCAAGGATCATTTCTCATGCAACCATGTCCAAAACAGCATTGTAAGAGATGGACATAAAAAGAGATTTTCCCACATCTCTGTTAGAGAGGCCTGTCTTTCCCTCAGATTTCAATCACTTTCCTTTCTTCTCACTTGTTAGAATGTGTCCTGTTGTTGCCTTGAGCTGCAAAGGAAACAGGGAAGATGGGAATCTGGTATTTTTTGCCTCTAGTATGAGAAGTGAACTTTGTGTTTAGGAAAAAGGAATGAGAATGATTGTTGGGGAGGTAAAAAGAGTGTCTGCCTCCGTGCAAATTTTATTCAGGATTTCTAAATTGTAAGTGAGAATGAATGGAATGAATGATGGTTTTCTCTTTCTGTTGTTATTTTGTCACTAGAGATATGTTAACATCATTAAAATGTATTGGGATATTTTCCCTATTTTTTCATTTCTTAAAAAACTTTGCCTGGGATTTTTTTTCCCTTGCCTATCAGACTATGCATTTCTGTTATTTTCACAGAAGAAAAAGATTAGTCAGATATAAACTGCTTGGATTCCAATCATTTTGCCTCAATTTTTTGTATGCTCAATAATTTTTAAGCATTTAGTACTATATATATTCTTTAACTTTTCATTTAAAGTTTTTTCTGCAAATGTACAAGGAGAGTCTGTTTTTCATTAACTTTGCCTGGAAAATCACAAATTCTTACAAAATGCATGGTAATATCTTCAGTTTAGACACATTTTTATTAGAATTTGTGGTTATTATTGTAGTTTTATTTGTACTCAACTCTTTGTAAGAAATATCCATTTACATACTAGCTTTTTGTTTCCCATCTTTTATATCATGTATCATCTCTCAAAATTTCCTCATGCATTTGTCTCTTTAATATCAACTAATTTGTTTTCTCCTTCGTTGATTCAATTTTTTCACATCCATTCTTCTATTTGCTGCCTCTCATATGAATTTAAGTTAAGGTATTTCTTTTTTTCCCTCTTTCCATTCTTTAGTATTGTATCTGGTTATCTTTTCATCTCATCCATAGGATCCATTCGCAGTCTGGGAAAGCCTAGGAAACACTTGTTAGAATATTGTTTTTAAATGCATAACTTAAAAATACATAGACTTTTCAAGGAAACAAATACAATTAAAATATATTTAGCAAAATATTTTTAAACTATTGTGATATGGCAATTTAGGTTCTTTTTTTTACTAATAATGTATCAAATAAAAATATCTTGCAGCAATTCTAATAACTACTGTAACTTCAAGTAATGATCAGCATAAATGATCTTTAGCAATAACCTTGTTAGCGGTATTATTTTTAATTTTTATTTATTTATTTTTATTTTCTAGATACAGGATCTTGCTGTGTTGCCCAGGCTGGTCTTGAACTCCCGGCCTAAGCAATCCTCCTACCTCAGCCTCCTGAGTAGCTGGAACTATAGGTGCAAGCCACTGTGCCCAGTAATCCTCATTAAATGTAGTTAACATCTGTGATTTCTAGTGAAGACAATGTCATGGGCACAGTTATTACTATGATGGTTTTTTAAAATCTACATTCATAGTTAAAGGAAATGCTAAATTTCAGTTGTTGGTAAAATGAAAATGTAATATTTTCCCCATTCAAGTTCATGTGTGTTCTGAATTCTCTCTGTGGACTTCAGGTTTAAAAACCCTGATCTAATCTTATTACCTTTCATTTCAGGTGGCATTATCCTTCCTGCTTCTTCCCCAGAAAGGCTGTGATGTTATACAAGACACCAAAGAGATTTGGACATTGTCTCCTGGATATCATAGGAGGTCATTTCAGGGTTGTCCGCATCTCTGAAACCTTCTGTAAGCTGGTCCCTTTCTTTGTTTTCTGATGATTTCTCACAGTTAAGCTCTTTATTGTGGATATGTAGCCCACTTTCAGTACATTATTTATTGGTACTACAATTCCCAGAATGCACCAAATTATACACATTTCTTTTCACTCCTGGATTTACATTTTTCTCCCTGAATTTGAAAAGATAGTTAAAGATGGTTGAGTTGGGGGAAGGTGGGGTGAGAGAGAATAAAAATAGTACACATTCATTTTTACCAACAGCTAACTGAAATTTAACATTTCCTTCAACTATGAGTGTAGGCAGAAAGTCATAGTAGCAATAAGTCTACCTATGACACTGTCTTCAATGGGGATCATAGTTTTTTTTAAAACATACTTTATTTTTTAGAGTTTTAGGTTCACACAAAATTAAGCAGAAGGTGCAGAGATTTCCCATATTGCAGTTAAAGAAGTTATCTCTAAAGTGTCTCTGGTGGAGGTACAGATTCTGGAACTAGATTCTGACTGCCGGAACTGGATTCTGTCCCCTCACATCCCAGTAGCTGAACAGGCCACTGATGGCTGCGCAACCTGGATTTAGAAGTCCAGGGACACACTGTGGTGGAGCTATAAAGTTTCTTATGGAAGTACCTATTTTCAAATGGTTTTTTTCTCATTGATTCAAGTATGGGTATGCCATTAGATAGAGTGTAAATGTATATTTCTCAACCCTACTCTGTCTTTTCTTATAGTTAGTGGACATTCTTTCTAGATTCTAGGATGATAGAGCCTCCCTTTGCCTTCATTTTTGACTCTTTTTGCTGTGTGCATTCATAGATGTTTTAGAGAGAAGTTTTAAGAATTTGCTTTGAGTATTGCTAGATAATTCTCTTTTATTTTAATAAGTAAAGGCTCTGGATTATTTATTCTTGTGCTATGGTAAGCTGTATGTCTTTTAGATTTGGAATTGAGAAATTTGGGACAATTTAACTCAGATTTTGACACATTTAGGAAAGTCTTCACTGATAATCATGTAATTTTTCCCCTTAAAACTTGATACCAATACAGTCAACATCATAAATATAAAAGTAATAGACACAAAAGTACAAAATAACTTGACTTTCATACTACCTAGCCTGCTGGCTTTGTTTGGTATTTCCTTGACAAGTAATGAATAATAATGGTGATTTTTTTTGGATTTGAAAGGGACAAAAGTGACTTTTATGTATTACCCCCTCCCTTCCTTTTCTCCTTATTTGTTCAACAGACACCAAGAGCTTGTTCTGGGTAATACACTGTGCTAGGTGCTGAGGAAGTATAAGCCCTGAGTCAGAATCAGTGGGGCAAAGTCTTTGGGAGTCTAAAGAAAGGAGCAACGAGCCTTGCTGGGGACGTCAGAGTAGTTTCACAGAGGAAGTCCTGTTTGGAACTGGGCCATGAGTGTTGTATAGGAGTTTGAAAAGGTGTAGAAATGGGGCAAGGACAGGATGCTCAAGGCAGAGGTCACGGCACGCACCAAGGCAATGCTTGAAGGAGAGACATCCCTTTAGGCCAGGAGTGGCCTGTGTGGTGTGGTACAGTGGGAAAGGAGGCTAGAAAGGAAAGTGGGGCATGGTTGGGGGGTTGCAAATGTGAAGAACCCTTTAGGCTCTGGTGAGGAGGAGGCAGGGGCTGCTCTTATGCAGTGCATGATTGGATCATATGAGGTCAGACAATTAAGTTCGCTAACTCATCCTAGAAAAAGTACTACCTACATCATTGCTGAATAATATGGTCACATTTGAAGTACTCCCCTTAGAGTACTCAACTGCTTTGACAGGAGGACTAGGTGCTGGCATTGGTGCATAGCTTCCCAATGGGAGTACTTCAAAGGTAACTGTAGTGATATTCATCAACGAGCTCTATAGCACTTTTTCTAGGATGAGTTCGTGAACTTAATTGTCAGACCCCATATATATTTTTTGACAGTAACTCTGGCAGCCGTGTGATGGATGGATATGCGGAAATTCTAACAAAAGAAATCTGCAGAAGTCCAGGTGAGAGACTTGGAAGGTCTGAATTTAGTGAGACCTCTGGCGGTGAGGACGAGGATAGGTATGAAGGAGAGGCCTTTGTGAATGGTTTGGCCTGAAGGAGGTGAAGGTGACTAATGGGAACACTGAGTGGATAGTGTCTACATTGATCCCAACAGGGAATACAGGGGACTCTAGGGAACACAAGTCCAGTGTGTGAAGATTATGGGGTGGTTTGTCTCTGTGCTGTTTCTTCCACAGCTACAACCTGGCTTCCTATTTGTGCAACTGATGCTTCCCCACAATTATCCCAGGATATGCTGCCTGCAGGCAGGCAGCGACTAGATGCCTCTCTTCATTTGCTCACAAGGGCCAGAGTCACCAAGGGTTAGATTTCCTGGATGTGAACACTTGTCCAAGGGGTTTTGCTGTATGATTAACTTCTGATTTTGGTTGTTTGCAGGTGGTTGGACACCTAGCCTGGTGTGGCTTACAAAATACAACCAAATGTTTTAAATTAAATTAAAAGCAGTTCTCCTAGTTTGAGGGTGTTGGATTTCTTTTCATTTTTTGCAATGGCCCCTACATGGAGACATTCCATAAGTACAATCAATTGAACTGAAAAGGGGCTTGAGTTTTAAAGTTGCTGCGGTGGCTCTCAGGAGAGTTCTGGCAAAGAAGGCCATGACTGGGCTAAGTGGAGGTGGATATAAGCAACCCAGGCAAGCTCCAATGCTGTCAAAACAAAACCAGCAAACAAGTTGGGGCATTTATTGGTGCAAAGCATAAAGCCCCTGCTAAGCTGGACTGCCCCATGGTGGGCTTCATTCAGTCTCTTTGAGACAAGAAGTAGTGGCTTACGAGGATAGCGATTTGTCTCAGGAGGCGTAAATTCATGGAGGCGGCTGAGGTGTAGTTTATTTTTTTAATATAACACACGATTTGGGACTTTTGTGGCTAGCCACAATGACAAAAACAGGTTTTTATTAGATGTAAGTACCACAAAAGTATGCATTAAGTGAAGGTGTGCAGCCTTTGAGGAACCACTAACAGGTTGGAGGGAGGAGTGAGTCCAACTAAATTGTAGCCGCAGGAAAAGCAAAGCAACAGCATTTATAATCAAAAAATAGAAGCATGGTGATTTTCTAGAACTACAATTTCTAGAGCAAAGGAAAATAAGCATCACACTGATGAAAGGCACCAGGTTCCATGAGGAATGATAGTTGTTTTGACAACAATATTTGGTGGAGGCAGCGAGAGGGAGAAGACTTGTGGTGGGGACTCATCAGAGGACCAGGGAGGATGGCCCACTTCTTCCATTCCTTGTAGAAGCTAAACAGTGGCTGATGTCTGCTGCAAACCTTGGGAATTGCTCTTTTGACATAATCAGAATTTGATCTGAGCACTTCCAAGGGACACATTAATTGCTTTAAGAAACCATGGGACCCCTCATAGCTTTCCGGCACAGTTAAATCTAGGAGGCAAAATCTCTCACCCTGCCATTCTCAGCAGGAGATTCACCTCAAAGCCCCCATGTTGGGGAATACTTTGCTCTCTGCAGTTCTTCTTGGACACTTTGTGGGGGCAGCAGGAAAACCAGTCCTATTACGTTCCTTTACCTTCTGCACCCATTGTAGACAAATGGGAAAGTTGGGAGCCCCTTCTCAATAATTGGCTCCACAGGAAGCTGGGGCATTGGGTAGAGACTGGCTAGATGCTTACCAAAGTCATTTCTTCTTTCTGGGGACATAGATAAACACCATTTTCCAGCCTTTTTGCATCTGAGAGGAGATGTGATTGGTTCTCACTAATGGAATATGATCAGAAGTGAAGTGTCATTTTGGGGACAAAGCTGTATAGTAGAAGTGGCTTCCCCATGGTCTTTCTCACCTGCCATATGGCTGAATGTAAAAGATCCAATGAAGGAAGCTGAACTGGCTCTAGGGGTCATTTTTGGTTAGGGTGACCAGCTCATCCTGGTTTGCTTGGGACTTTTCCAGTTTTAACATAGAGTGTTCATGTCCTGAAAACCCTTGAATCCTAGACAGACTGGAATGGCTGGTCGCCCTATTGGTGGAGGACAAACATTCATCAGGAACATCCACATTGGACTTAGCAGGAGGGAAACTAAATGTCTGTTGTGTTAATAATCTTCTGATATTTTGGTGTTTGTTCGTTACCAGGTTAGCCCACCTTGACCAATATGGCATTTTTATGGCCCCTCTTTACAATATCACTTTGCTCTCTCAGGGATATTTTCTTAACATCCCCATGGTCTTTTTGTCATGCCTTGACTTTCTTCACAAATACCAGTAAAGATTGGAATGGATTCCAATTATTTCTGGTTGCTGGACTACGTTTATTAAAACCAGATGCTATGCAGAAGCTACATAATTTGGGCATTAACTATCTATTGCTGCAAAAAAACTCAATCCAAAACTCAGCCAGCTTAAAACAACACACATTTATGATTTTACAGTTCTGTGAGTTAGGAATCAGGGCAGAGCTTGGCTAGGCCCTCTAGCTTAGGGGCACTCTTGAGGCTGTAATCAAGGTGTTGCTGGATTGTGGTCCTCTTGAGGTTTAACGGGGGCAGGAGGCCCTGTCAAGCTCACTTGCATGCTTGATGGTGGGGTTCCATCCCTTACAGGATGACTTTGGCCCGAAGGACTTCGTTTCTCTCTGGCTGTTGAAAGAAGTTCCTGGATCTATAAACCTGTTAAAAGAAGGAATGGGCCAGTTGGAAGGGCTGGGACTGGTCAGTAAGGAGGCAATGGCCCTGAGAGGGGGAAGGGGGTGACCTTGATGAGAGGGAGGAAGGATGGGGGGGCCAGAGTGGCTGGAGCGCTCAGGAAAGGCTGTCGTGGGTGTCAGGGAATGGAGATACAGACTTGCAGGCGGTGACAAGGACTTTGACTTGTATTCATTGGAAATTTTGAGCAAGTGCATCTAATTTACATTAGAAAGGATCAATCTGACGTGTGGCAGTTATAAACAGTAGCATAAGATATGAACTTTCAGGTTTTATACTTCAGCTTGTGGGGTAACTAGAGAGAAAAGGCCTTTCTATGTGCTCTAAAAAACAATTGATTTCTAAGTCTGAGTCAGACCTGGGACTGTGGTACATCCTTGGCATTAATGGATGTCCCTCTGAGGTTCTGAGGGGACATTTGGAACCCCACCCACACAGACATACTGGACCAACCAGATTTTTATTTAAATTTTCTTTATAGGAGATATCTGACTGCTTCTCCTTGGGCTTCCCTGTCACAGTACCCTAATCCAACTCACAGCCTCCAGCCAGGACTCTTGGTTATGCTTACTCTACATCACCAACAGAGGGAGCTGGAACCCAGGTGGGCACCACCAGAGAGCATGGTGTTACTCTGTTTGTCTCTGGAAGACTGAGTTGTGAATCCATGTCTGCATTTTTCGTATTGATCTATCTTACTTTCTGGGATGGTCGATCTTATATGTCCACTTAGTTGGGTCACTGTGCTTAGATATGTGTCTAAGTGCTACTCTGGATGTTTTCTGTCAGCGTATCTTTTGGGTAAAATTAACACTTAAATTGGTGGGTTCTCCTCCATAATGTGGGTTGGACTCATCCGATCAGTCAAAGGCCTAAATAGAACAAAGACTGACCTCCCCTGAGCAAGAGGGAATTCGGCAGCAGTTGGCCTTCAGACTTCAGCTGCAACATCAGTTCTTCTTGAGTGTCTAGCTTGTTGGCCCATCCTGCAGATTTTGGATTTTCCAGTCTCCATAATTGTGTGAACCCATCCTATCTACCTACCTACCTATCTGTCTATCTATCTATCTATCTATCTATCTATCTATCTATCTATCTATCTATCTATCTATCTATCTACCTATCTATCCATCCATCCATCACCTTCATCTATCCCTCCACCTATCCATTCATCTATCCTTCCATTCACCTATACACAGAGTCATGCATCACTTAATGACAGAAATACGTTCTGAGAAATGTGTCATTAGGCAATTTTGTGTCATTGTGTGGGCACCATAGAGTGTACTTACACAAACCTACAACCTAGGCTATATGGCAGAGCCTATTGCTCTAAGGTTACAAACCGGTACTAGATGTTACTATCCTGAATACTGTAGGCAACTGAAACACAGTGGTAAGTATTTGTATATCTAATCACATTTAAAAGTACAGTAAAAATATGGTATTCTAATCTTAAGGAAGCACATTGTATATGTGGTCCATTGTTGACCAAAATGTTGCTATGTGGTACATGACTATTTATGAAGGGGGTAATCCCCCAAAACAGACATTTATTTATAAAAATGTGTGTAATCTTTCTTACATGTTGAAACTTCAGTCATCTTCAAAGTACTCTCCGTTTGATGCAATACATCTATTAAGATGCTTTTGAACTCACCAATTTTGATGGTTTTAAGTGCTTCTGCCATTTTTGGTTTCACTTTTTCCACATTGGCAAAATGTTTCCTTTTGAGTACTTTTTTCATCTAGGCAAACAAAAAGCTGCTTGGGGCAAGATCTGGTGAATAGGGAAGGTAGGCCACAGGGGTCATGCTGTTTTTGGTCAAAAACTGCTGAACACTCAGTGTGGTGTAGGCAGGTACGTTGCCATGGTGGAAGAACCAGTCACCTGTTTACCATAACTCAGGACATTTCTTCCACAAATTGTGACACAACCTTCTCAAAACTTCCAGATAAAAACTTTGGTTAACTGTTTGATCTGGAGGAACAAATTTGAGTATACTACAAGGGGCCTGCCTTCCAAAAGATAATTCTGGGTTGGTTTTTTTTTTTTTTTTTTTTTGGTGTCCATCATTATATATGTAGGTATCTATGTCATGTTGATTCTGTTTCTGGGGAACCCCAACTTGTGCATTTCCCAACAGATTTCATCTACCTTCTATACCAGATTTCATCTACCTTCTATACCTTCTATATGTCTAACTCTTGCAGGGCATTTCCCAGGAGGAACACAGACATGCTGAATTTGTGGAGTGCTTGTCTGGTGCCAGGCACTGTCCATCCTAAGAGGAACATAAAACTGAATGTGACCTGTCCTGCTCCTAGAGGCTGACACCCACACAGGAAACTTTGTCTAATCCTAAAACAATCCATGAGCATGTACAGCCCAGTGTCGAAATGAAGCACTTGGGTTCTGCAGCCGGGAACAACTACCTCGGAGTGGACCACACCACCTGGCTCTGCCACTTTCTGATCAGTGTCACTTAAGTTCTCTGAGCCTCTGTCTCCTTCTCTGTTAAATGGGCTTCATAGTCCCCAGCTAAATCATGAGGATGCTGAAAATATCAAAAGAAGTAATGTATATTAAGTTCCTGCCAAGTAGTGTGTACTCAAAAGATATTATTATAAAATCTTTATTACATACTTGTGAACAGTTGTAGTAAATTACTTAATCACTGAAATATTAAGCAACTTGTCCTCATATAAAATGGCGATAATGATAATAAATGAACAGTTAACTATATATCAATTATTTTTACTACAGTAGAGTTCATACCAGTAGAGCACTTTGTAAAAATATTGTCTTTCTCTATGTATTCTGGTGCTTTTTGTCTATGGAAATGGTGTCTGATGGATAGCACACATAGACAATGACAGAGGTACATGTTTCTGGTTAGTTTTTTGTCCATGGTTTCCCTTGCAATACTCTCCTCCTCACTCATCAATTTAGGTAGATGTCTGTTGACTGACTACTATATTCCAGATTTGGGTTAGGAGCTCCACATGCGGGATTGATAATGCTCTCTGCAGCTCCTAGAGTGTACCATTAACCCTGCCTTAGAGATCAGGAACTGATGGCTTAGTGAAAAACAGAGCACCTTAGAATATGAATATGTTCTGAGATGAAGGATATCACCCTTGGCTTCACAGAGCTCATTCTCTTCCTGAAAATAACAGGAGAGAATCTTTTAACCCAAAGTGGTGGCATTTAGGGCAGCTAATGGCACTGTCTTCTGTGCATAGACACTTCTGAGGCTGAGCTTTGATGCCTGCCTGTGAGCCATTCTCTGGCCTTAGCAGTTAAGAGCTCTCTTTTTCTCCCCAAGGCTGTCCTTTAGGGCCAGATAAGCACTGCAATGAAAGTAATGGAGTTAGCTAATTTACAGCAGTCTTCTTGCCTGAAATAAGCTACTTAAGTGCTTGCTCTTGGAACTGAATCTACTTAGGGAAGATAATGATTCCACACAGCTTACTAATGTATACTCAGAGTTATCTCAATGCTCTCAAATTAGGATCGTAGCAAACTTTTAACCAGACACTGGCTTGTGAGGCTTTGAGAAATTCAGTCTTGGTAGAACTTGGCACTCTTTCTGCCTGAATCATTCTCATTTTTAATCATTTGGCTGTAGTATAAAATCCTTACTTAATTCATGAGTCTATAAAATGCCTCTAGCTCATAAATACTTATAGTCTACCCCACCCACCCCACCCTCAGTATAATCACAAATAGAGAAACTATAAAATGGTTTTAGTGGGAAATTTCCCTCCAGAGGGCCCAATTTCTTTATAAGTGGTGGATGACACCCTCAAAATTGTCTACTAATAGCTGCTATTTTTCTAAAGACTAGCTGTTTTCTCCCAAGCAGAAACCCAGACACTGTAGGATTTGTGCATGTCCACGGAGCAGCCCAAACTCATTGCCAATGTTGACAGGGTCAAACATTAACCCTAAGTGAGCATTCACAGACTTTCCTGCACCCCACTCTCTCAGATAAGCACTGTCTAGGTCTGCCCTACTCATTGGCTTTGTTAGAACCTGAAGAGGCAGAACTGAGAGGAGACCTTGATGATTTGTATCAGACATGGCCAAGATCGCTCTGCCAGAGAGAAGAAGGAATAGAAGTGGAAAGAAAGGCAGAGTGGAAGAACAGAGAAGGGCCATGAGGGACTGAGTCTGACCACAAGTTTTTAGTAGGCAGTTGAGAGTCAGGCACTAAGAAAAGCTTTGGGTCAGCCATTGGGGTTGTGAGAGAACAGGTGTAACAGGTGTAGTGGGATGGGGGAGGGAAACTTTTGGTGTGGCAGTGGGTTGTAAAATTGTATGTGCGTTGACTACCTTCACAAAACACGGAAAAGCTTAGAATTGATTTTAGTTTTCATTTTTGGGCTATATCTTCTCAAATGAAAAAGCATTCAGATTCTAGATCTCTTCATGTATTAGCTATCTATTGATGCATAACAAATTACCCCCAAAGTTAGCCAGCTTGAAACACACATTTATTATCTCACAGTTTCTGTGAGTCAGTTTCTGTACACCACTTAACAGGGTCCTTCAGCTTAGTGTTTGTCAGGAGACTGTAATCACATGTGCTGGGGCTTAAGTCCTTTCAAGGTTAACTGGACAGGATGCTCTTCCAAACACACTCACATGGTTGATGGTGGGGTTTCATTCCTGAAAGGCTGTTGGACTGAAGGCCTCTGTTTGTCTCTGGCTGTTGACTGGAGGCCAATCTCAGTTCCTTGCCCCAGAGAACTCTCAATAGGGCAGCACAACATGGCAGCTGGCTTCCCCAAAGTCCTAGCAATATGGAAATCACCTCTGGTCTCAGACAAGGCATTCCGTTATTTTTGTTGTATTCTATTCCTTAGAAGCAAGTACCAAGTACAGTCCTAACTCAAAGGGAGGGGATCACACAAGGGTAGAAATACTATGAGATGGAAACACTGGGGGCTATCTCAGAGGGCTGCCTGCCACACTTGGTTCTCTCAGTGAGGTTTATTACTTGCAACAATCCTATGAGATTGATACTGCCAGTCTCATTTTTTCAGACAAGAAAGCTGAGGCTCAGAGGTAAAGCATCTTGCTTAATGTCACTTAGTTAATAAGTGGCAGAGTTAAGATTTTAATGTAGGCCCATCTTCTTCAAAGCCTGTGCTCCTGCCATCTCCCATAGAACCAGGAAATTTGATCTCAGGAAATTTTATGCTAGATACAACAATAGAAAAATCCCCTAATGGGTCCTAGGAATTTTCTGAACACCAGGTAAAAACTCAAATATTTCTATTATTCCTAGACTATGGGCTTTCTGCTCTGACATAGGTCCTGTATATAAACAAATAGACATTTTGTTTATATTTTCATATAAACAAATAGAAAATTTATTTTCATATAAACAAATAAACAAGAAATTACTCACCATTTGGCAGTGGCTTAGCAGAAAGACTAGGCACTTTGGAATTAGACAGACCTGAGGTGTTCAAATGCTGGCTCTGTTCTTTTCAGTGGTGTGATCACAGGCAAGATGCTTACTCTGTTTGATTCTGCTTCCTTACTGTCAAATGAATTTATTGTGTGGATGAGATGGTCTTATGGTTATAGAACTCAGGGCTCAGCACACAGAAAGGCCTGAATACATAATACCCTACTCCCTTCCTCTTCCCCAGTCCCCTTTCTTTCTGGTGTTCCAATTCTCACTCAGTTAATAAACTTGCTTTGATTTTTGCTTTTTGTCAAACTCTTCTGGGCAAAACCAAACCAATGTCCTAGGCACATCAGTATATTGACCAATAAAAGCTAAATCTTGGTGCATGTCAAATTCCCTTTTGTAGGTTTGTTTTGTGTAAAGTGGAGCCATCCAGCCCACCTCACAAAATTTGTCACCTGGCACTTGGCTTCTCCACAGCTTTCTATAGGAAACCCAGAGGAGAAGCAGTGCCTTCTGCTGGGGGAGACATCTATAGGGCACTTCGGACATAGGTCCAGTCTCAGACACACGTTTGCTCCCAAATTAATCTAGAGTTCACTCCTCTTCCCCGGGAGGGGGAGGGAGTGAGGTGAGGGTGTAGCCAAGGGAGGCAACTAATCCTGTTCCTCCACATGAAAACATGAAACCAGAGAAAAGAGGTTGCAGACACCAGTGTCTGCCCCTCTGCAGTTGGTTGTGCTGTTATGTGTCCTTCCCTTGCTCTCACCCCTCTTTTTTTTTTTTTTTTTTTGAGTTAGAGTCTCACTGTCGCCCAGACTGGAAA
>NW_007231862.1:43934-54055 GCF_000164805.1 Carlito syrichta | reverse complement strand
TACAGGCATGCACTACACGCCCGGCTGATTTTTTGATTTATTGTAGAGATGAGGTCTCGCCTGCCCAGGTGGGCCTTGAACCCGTGGGCTCAGGCAATCCACTCACCTCAGCCTCCCAAAGGCACGGGATTACGGGCTGAGCCACCGAGCCCGGCTCACCCCTCTTTTAATCACAAGATCTTTAGCTGCTCTGGGAGGAAGGGGGACATGCTTACAAGCCCTGACTATGTGGCCATAGCTCAGAGTCAAATCTCTGGTTAAAATGTCCTCCCCACTGTTCTACTGACTTGAGTAATATCCTGCCCCATCCTGCCTGCATTGTCTTGTCTTCAGGTCCCCACATCCCCATGGAGACACCGTGTAAACCTTTTGTCTTAGAGTATTAACACTTTCCCCTCTTCCAGCTGACATGCAGGATCTATGTAATTTCAATTCTCCACTGTCTTTTGATGCTGGATGTAGAGAAGAGACTCAAGAGTCAAGATACTCAGCATGTGACAGATGCTCAGCACTGACAGGGAGAAGGCAAACATGGCCAAGGTGAGGTGAAGGTCACTGTGGCCGGCAGATGTCTCCCATTTCTCTTGATAATGCTTTCTCTACCACTGTCATAGGATGTGCTTGTTAAGTGCAGGGAGGGAGCTGAAAATGGGAGTGGATCATGATATGCTGTCCTGAGAGGAGACGTCCCTCTTTATCTTTTATATTTTTAAACCTTTCTCAGAATGTCTGGGAGCTTGGGCTTTACATTGTCTTGCCTCAGCTTCTCTAGGGTCCATCCAGAAGTCAGGCATCAAAAAAATGTCTTATGATCTGGTAAGTTACTCAAGTCTTGGTCTTATTTCAAATTACTTGAGGAATCCTAATGGGCCATCCCCTCTCAGTAATGCTGACATGGCCTCCATCTATGATTGCAAGTTCTTATGTTCAGTGTGGCCTTTCATGCATGTGGCTCTATTCACCTTTGTGAAATGTGACACTTCTCTCATTATTGCACAAGAATCCTCTCCTGACTGGAGAAGCACGACTCACCAGCTCTTCCCCAGAAACTGCTCTGTGTGTCTGGAATGTGGTTATTGTTACGGTTTTCTTACTACTTCTCTGACTGGTTCCTTCTCTGTTGCCTTCATCTGTTCTTTTTGTTCTGCTCATGCCTTAACATCTTTGTTCCTCAGTAGCTAATGGCAGTGACTTTCTCTTTTTATGCACTTTCTCCCTGGGTCAAAAAGTTCATTCGTTCACTTTCATGGTTTTAACCACTGTCATATGATGAAATCTTACAAGTCTGTGTCTCTAGGTTAAATGTTCTCCAGCACTCCAGACTCTAGTCCCATTAAATTTTTTCCTTGAGTGTTCAAAGGCTCTTCAAACTCAACCTGTCTCAAGTTAAATTAATTCCCTACCTCACCCCACCATACACCTCTCTTGTTTTTCCTGTGTACTTGGAGACCTGGCCACTCCCCCACATTCCAAAGCTAGACTCCTATCAGTCATCCCCAAATCCAAGCAATACATCTACCCTAATGATTTCACTTCCTAAGTGTCTCTTTCAATCTGACCTTTTAAATACAGCCCTACCCCTAGCCTCCTCTCTTCTCACCTGGCCTATTGTTTCAGTTAGCTTTCTGATCTCCCTTCCTTGACTCTGATGCCTTCCATTGTTGTTCCTCAGTCACCAGAAGGTCTCTATAAAATACAGACTTGACCACAATAGGCTTTTTTTCCACATGGGTGTGGCAATATAATCCAACTCCTGGTCATACTCTACATGGCCTACTGTGCTCTGGCTCCCGCCTACCTTCCCCTTTCACCCTTCCTCCTGTGAAGTCCTCACCTTCCATAACAGCATATTTCATATATCACGTGATTTGATATGGAACAACCTTTGCACACGCTGCTCCTTTTTGCCAGAAATGACTTTTATTTCTGAGATCCATCTGGCAAATGCTCATTTGTTGTTCAAAACCAAGCTTGGGTGTCATCCCAGTGAAACCTTCCCTGAAATCTCCCTGAAAAGTCAATCATTGCCCACTCAGCACCAACTCACATCTTATACACACATTTATCCAGGCACACATATGGTATTGTCCTGTCCTAATTGTTTACACATTTACCTCTTTCCCAAAACTGTAAAATGCTGTGTTTTTCATCTTGAGATCTCCAGCAACCATGACAATGTCTTACAAGTGTTATTTTCCCAATCAAAGTTTCTTGACATCAACTTAATTGTGTTTTCCCTATAGGGCCTTTTACACATGAAATAATACAGTAGTGTGGTGAGATTTGCCGTTATGTTTTGGGTTACATGGGATCCAGTTATCAGTGATATATGCTTCACAGGGGGTCTTCAGTCTGAGGCTTGGATCAAGCCCTGGAAAGAAGCCTAGAGCCTCAAGTCCTGCCTAGTTCATTTCAGACTCTTGGTAAATCTTTGTTAAATAAATGAAACTCTCTGGGTCTTAGTTTCCTCTGGAATAAAGGGAGGGATAAGGCCAGATTGCACCTAGCCTTCCTTCTGCTCCCACATTTTATGTTTTTGATTTAATTCTGGTCACAGATCAACTCAGAAGGAATGGAACAACTGCTAATCATCAGAGAGATGGCTCTATCTATGAATGGACCTTCCCTGATGGCATTCCTGTCTTTAAGAAATCATTATTTTTGCTTACAGAAGAAATGCATGCTCTGATGTACCTTTAGTAGTTTAATGTACAACCTTTCAGATAGTTTCCTCTGCATATACCAATACACAATATCTTATTTTTGTTTGGTCATAGATTGCTTAAAAAAAAACCAAACAATACATCATAGACATCTTTCAGAGACAATTTTCCATATTAAAAAAAGGCAATGAACTTCTTTGGTGGTTGTGGTCAGTGGCTTCAGTGAAAAGTAGAAATAATACTCTCCTCTTTCCACTATACCCATGGCTAGAAAGTGAGTCTAGTCCTCTGAGGGAGAGAAACCCCCTAACCTGGAATTTTGTTTAAAATACAGATTCCTGTTTCAAGCCCCATGAAATTCCTGGCAATCTCTTGAAGGTTCTGCTTACTTTTAGGACCTGGAGTGCCTTCATCAGCATCTTTCAGCTGCTGCCATATTGAACAAATGAACTTTTGGCACCCACAGGAAATGTCATGTTTGGCTGCCAGGGAATCTAGATTTCTAAGACTCACATGTCCACCCCTGCATGGGAGAAGGAGCTTCTGTGCCCCTGTCTTTGAGTCTGTGGTTTTCCCAGGGGGCAGCCCAGCCAAGTAGCCCAAAATCCCCCTCCTCTCCAACCCCCCAAGTCTCCCTTTGGGGGCTGTTTGATATTCAGCCAGCATCCACTCAACATAATGTGCCTTACCTGCCAATGTGCTTTGAGGGATATTGTTAGCATTAAATTTGCCATTTACATTTTCATGTTTGACATAATTGAGGAATGAATGCTCTTATGAAAATTAAACTTGTGGTTCTCCTGGGCTGCTGTAACCCTGTTAAAATGTAATGTGATTTTTGATGCTTCTTCTTGAGGTTTTTATTAAATAGAATATCAGGATGACTAATTCCCTGGGCCTAAATGCAGGCTGGGAAGCAGCATTATTGATAGGGCTGGGTCCAAATGGTTCTTCGTGCTCAGCCTCTAATGGCCTAATAATGCATTATACTTGAATCAGAAATACTTTGGGTTGTAGTCGCTTATTGCCATTAGTGAAAACACCTGGATGCTGCATTCATCAAGGTTACATCCAACGGGGCCCATTTGTTTATTAGGCTGTCAGTAAACATCTTTATTTGGTCTGGGTTCAGCCACATTTGGCCACACTGAAGAGGGCTCAGATCCAACTGGGGGATCTCTTGTGGTTTCTTGTGATTAGTTTTCTTGTTAAAAAAAAAAAAGCAAGCTAATGAAAAGTTAGGAGAGGCTTTATAAAGAACACATTTTACCTCACGTAATCTGTGGCGATGGTAGAAAGATCAGGGAGCCAGGCTCCTGGGCAGGCCCCTGGCGACTCTGTCTTTCAGCAGCTGCTACCACGGCCGCTCTGCCTCGTTCCAGTCATGCCATCCCTGGCCAGTCAGATCCCCGAAGTCCCTCCCCAGAGCTATGTGCAGCCCAGTTCTGCAGCCCTCCGCGTGTGGAGGCGTGGGACCTCGCATCCTGGAAGGAGCAAATCTCCCCTGGCCATCGCCTTCCATGGAGTAAAATCAAATTCCTCTCCCTTTTGGTGTCCAAAGAACCTGACATTTCCCTTTCACAGACATTTCCTGATTTATACGCTCTATCTCTTCCAGGGCGCCTTGGCAACAACTGTGGTGATTAAACTGGAAATGCTTCAGGATGTTTTTTTGTTAAAAAAAAGTATAAAATGCAACAAACATCCTATATGAGCATTAAATGGAAATATACAGCTTAATGAATTTTTGTCATGTAAAAGCATGCCCATTAAACCACATTCATGAGATGGGAAACATGCCAGTACCCAGGAGCATTTTCCCCCAGTGCCCCACGGGACCCTTCCAGCTGCAATAGCAGCTACCTGGCAGCCCAGTCTCCCAAACCATATGAATCTGCCAGATTTGAATCTAGACCACTCGGGCCTCACCACAAGATCCATCCAAACCTCCCTTTCAGAAACATTTTTGCTCTCCAGTCCTGATTAGAATGCACTGAGAAGCGGAGGCGGGAGAAGATGGGGAACAGAAATAGCACAAGAGGATGCATCCAAAATCCACCCAGTAGCAAAAGCCTGAGACTGCAAGCTGAGAGCTTCTCCCCATGGTGGTCCTGGCCTCTTGGGGTACTGGTATCGTGATCCTCATTCAAGCACTGGGTTGGTGGGCAATTCTGGTCATAATGCAAATATTTCCACAGTCCCCAAATTGTATTATGTACCTCATGGACAGATATCAAAAAGGCTGAGTTTGCAGCAGTGAAAAATTACTCAAGCTGTATTCCATAACTGCCATCCCAGAAGTTGGTACAAAATCTATCAGAGGTGTGTCATGTGCTGGCCCTCAAAAAAAAAGCAGGTGCCCTCAGCTTGGGGAAGGCATGGGTACCATCTTTTTATTGCTCCATTTGGGAACTACTCCTGTGGGGTCAGCGTTAGCTGAGAGAGGCGGTGGGGCACAGGCTCAGCCAGAGGGAAGATCAGGTGGCTTGTGTTACACGGCAGGTGACCTCTGTTAGCATTGTTTACTTTCCAAGTTTCTGGGGTCAGGAGGGGACTCCGATCGAAAAAGTTCTCTCCGAAAAGAAATCAGGAATTTCCTGAGCATCTTTCTTATTCCCAAAGCCCCCAGAAATCCTGTTTTTGCAGTGCTACCACTAGGGGTGCAGGGCAAGCAAAGGCCTTCCTGCCTGCAGCTTTGAATCCCCTTCCTGCTTTGCAGGACAAGAAGGTACCTTTACATGGGGCCCCATTTGACCGAGTCCCCCATTCTCATGGACCACAAAGACCTGATCTTACTAAAGATAAGAGCTGGCCTTTTCCTTTTCTGTCTCTCTTCTACCCCACTGACTTAAGGATTTCATCTTTATTTTCAGGGAATCTTTTCTCAAAGTTTCAGGGTGGACAGGATAAAGGGAGGAGGTGGTCCAGGTGAGGCACTCATCACTGGATTTGAATCCCCACCCTGCCTTTACTAGCTTTATGACCAGGAGCAACTTTCACAAATTCTCTGGATCTGTTTCCTCATCTGTGTAATGGGGTGGGATGGTAATAATGCCTGACTCACAGGCAAGGTAAACAAAGTGTTCACCCTGGAACCTCACATATACAGAGTAGGTGCTCAATTAATTTTAGCACTTTAAGTCTAAGTGCCGACTTTAAATCTAAGTGAGATGTTTTCTGGAACTACATTGCCTTAGTAAGGACAGCAGTTCTAAGAGGAGCTATTTGGGGCTATAAGGAAAGCTCAGCAAAATTCTGGGGTGTCCTTCAAGGTTGTCTGGTTGGTGGCCCCTTTATGGTATGCCCAAGCAGGGTGAGCACCCTTGGGCCCTCCTCACTTGCTCAAGTGGCTTCAGATTCTCAGTAAAAGGAGTTATGACTATGCTAGGCTCAGGGCACAGTCATAGGGCACAGCATCCCTCTCCTCCTTTGTGGCAGAACTTCTCTGCTCAGCTTTCCTGTCTGTCCTATCCTGTGCCACATGGAGTCCTCTGCCACATGGAGTCTTTCTCAGCCCAGATCCTGGGTGTGTCTCTGGGAGTCTCCAAGACTCTCCCAAATATGTCCCTCAAGCTTCCCTCATGCCCTTCTGTGCTGGCCTCCCACTGGCAATGCTGACCTCTGGCCAAAGCACCTTCCCAGCGTCCCCAAAGGAGCAAAGCCTCCTGGCCCAGGGTGAGTGGGCTGCCTTCCTACAGCCATGCTGGCTTGGGGCCTCACTGAGTTCCTAGCAGGAATGTGAATGACACCTCCTCCCTTGCATCTCCTTCTGTGGGTCCAGGAATCCCTCCTGGACTTTCCATGGTCTCAGTCCCAGGAGGGGTGAAGGGTCCTTTTCCCAGCCCACATGGCAGGACATCCCACCTTACCTCCTTAGGGAGGGGACGTGTTACAGAGTCAGAGAACACAGACTGACTCTGGGTTCCTGAGCTCCAACAGCTGAGGCTTTCCATTGAAAATGCCTCACCTGTGACTGCTTGTTTGCCTTACCCCCGGAAATAGATCAAGTTGCCTGAATTCAGAGGAGGGGTGGAGGAGTGGAGGGGGAAGAATTAGAAAAAAACGAAAAATCTTTGGCATTGCTGGGCTCCCTGAGAAAGGGTCAGAAGACATGAGAACAATATTTGGGACCCAAAAGCAGAAAATGACCTCTGTGTGCTTTTTTGGGTGGGGGTGGGGGACTAGAAATAAAAAGATCCCTGAAGGTTTCCATGTGGCAGGGTTACAAGGTCGTTTATAAGACACTTTCTAGGCAAAGAGATCTGAGACAGCTTCATTGCATCCCCCAGTGCAGCACGGGGACAGGCCCTATGTTTTCTCCCCAAACTGAGAACGGTGTAGATGTGGCTAATGTAGATAGCAAACCCAAGGAGGCCTCAGGGTTGGCATTAGGGTGACAGGCAGTGACCTCTGTAGCCTGAGAGCCAAGGCCTGGAAGGACCAGAACCTCTCAGCAGATGCCTCTTCCCTGCCTCGTTGGCACTAGGCAGACCCCACTGTGTTAGAGACACAGCTCTGGGGAATGGGCTTGGGGTGAGCCCCTCACTGAGATTTATTTTCAGTCACCTGACAGCATGGGACTCATACTGGAAGTGACAGCGACAGAAAAATATAGACAACTGAGCTCACTGTCTGAGATATGTACTTACTGCAATAGCGCCAGACAGTAACTCCCCAGAGAAGCAGAGTGCAGATGACCAGGTGGCAGGTGGAATAGGTGAGATGTGTTTTCAGAGGAAGTGAGGCTGGCTTACAGCATACTCCTCAGGACAGCAGGGGCCTGCTTGTTTTTAGAGCAGCAAGAGTGAGACTGTAAGCCACGGCAGATGTGTTGGACTCAATGTGTCAGCTCTGAATCAGAATGTGTGCACAGCTGGGTTTAGTCACTACAGATGCAACCAATGCAGGGTCCTGGTGAGAGAACCGCCTGGATTTCAGAAGACATGCACCTTGTGAAATATTCCCTCTATCAGTCCTAGTTCTAGATGCATTTATTTTTTATTTTTTCTTTATTTCAGTAGTTTAGGGAGCACAAATAGTTTTTGGTTAAGTGGCATATAAATCTGGGCTTTAAAGCATACCCCCCACCCCACCTGTGCACATTGCACCTGATTGGTGATTTTTTCATCCCTCCATCTTTTCCTCCCCTCTTTTGAGTATGAGTGTTCATTACATCATTCTGTACCTTTGCAGATCCTTGGTTTAGCTCCCACTTATGAGAATATGTGGTGTTTGGTTTTTGTTCCAAGTTAGTTCACTTAGGATGATGTCCTCCAAATCTAACCAAGTTGCTGAAAAATACATTATGTTATTCTTTTTTGACAGCCGAATAGTATTCCATGGTGTATATTTACCACATTTTCATTATCCACTGATTGGCTGATGGACATCTGGGTCCTCGTCTTTTTTTTTTTTGAGTTGGAGTCTCACTCTGTCACCCAGACTGGAGTGCAGTGGCTGCTTCAGGTCCCCGCAGCCTCAACCTGCTGGGCTCCGGTGATCCTTCTGCCTCAGCCTTCCAAGTAGCTGGAACTACAGGCGTGCACTACCATGCCTGGCTGATTTTTTGATTTATTGTAGAGGTGAGGTCTTGCCAAGTTGCCCAGGCAGGTCTCGAACCCACGGGCTCAGGCAATACACTCACCTCAGCCTCCCAAAGGTGCGGGATTACAGGCTGAGCCACCGAGCCAGGCTAACATCTTTGCAATTATAAATTGTGCTGCAATGAACATGCAGGTGCTGGTGTCTTTTTTGTATAATGACGTCTACATTAGGGTAGATACCTAGTAGTGGGATTGCTGGATCAAATGGTAGGTCTACTTTTAGTTCTTTGAGAAATCCCCATACCGATTTCCATAGAGGTATACTAACTTCTAGGCGTATTTCTTTTTAAGCTGGACTGAAAGCAAGATTATGTGCCTTGTATGTATGGCCATGAGCTTGGGCCTTCTCCAGGGTCTGAGGTGCAGTGAAGGGATGAATGGGTGAAGGTCATGGTCACACCTGCAGTTTAGAAAGACTGCTCTAGCAGCTGTGGGAGGCAGGTAGGAGGGGATGTGAGGGGCAGAGCAGTTGCTGGGAGGCCTGCAACAGCGAGGCAGGAGATCAATAGGTCCTGAACTACCTGAACTAGATGAAGGATGACAGAGGACTGTAGGGTAGGTGTATGCTGTTGTTGTTTTTGTTTTGGCTGCAAAGAACAGAGACCATTCAAGTTATCTCAGAGAGTTGTTCTGAGGATACCAGAAAGCCATGAAGAGCCAGAGTCACAACCCTTGGGACACTGGAAAATGTCGAATACACTAATTTCTTGGAGGCAAAAAAGGGACAAATTGCCAGAGAGACAAAAATACATCAGTCAGGATAGGCTAAGTGACAAATACCCCCCCCAAATTTTGAGGCCTTATACAAAAATAAAATCTTTCTATGTGACTATGATTTATAGTTTATCCTCCATGTGTGAAACAAATTATTCAGGACACAATTCCTATAAGTATGCTTAGTAAATAGATTTATATGAAAACTTGAACTTGTTTAGTTTCTAGGAATTTAGGCTAATGTGTTAACTTTGGTGAAGATGATGGAGGTTGAGGTTCTGTTAGAAGGATGCCAATAGATCCAACAGTGTCTGCCTGCGTGATGTCGACTGGTATGTTGCCATCCCAGGGAAATGGACACAAAGCTGCCTCCAGTGAGCAGGATCTAGATGTCAAAACAAGCTAGCCACCTCCTACCCTCCAGCTCTGTATCCCTGCATCTTGCTCCTTTGAAAGACCCACCCCCTGGCTCTGAGTTGTCACATCCCCTGTTGGAAGAGGTGGGATCTTGGAGGGCAGACCCTGCCTCATGTTGAGCTTTAAATCCCCAGTGTCTAATCGGTTGTGTTTGAAGCACCATTGGCCAATAAGTTTGGGATAGGAAGGCAGGAGAATGAGAAGAAAGACCAGCTGGGGGAGATGTGCAAAATATTTCAGAGTCTCTTCAGCTGGGACGCCACCTGAAGGAGGAGCATCCCCCAGGAGACCCATGCTGGGGGCATCATCAGCCCTGCTGGCTCCTTTCCTACTTGGGTACCCAAGGAGCCTCTTGTTTCTCTTTGCCTCACCTTACCCCAAACTTAGCTCTGATCACTGATTCTGGATTTGGCTGCTGTTTAATTCCACTCCTGTGGCCCAGATGGTCAGGCATCCTGACTCCTACCCCAGCGTCCTTTCCATGGACAACTGGTGCCCAGCAAGGTCAGGGTCTGCCCAGTATAATGGCTAAGAACAGAGTTTTAAGAGAAAATATGACCATTATAAACACACACTCAATGAAGCAGATGTTGTAAGTTAGCACCACATCGTGTAGTTAAGAACTCAGGCTCGCTGGGCTCAGTGGCTCAGCCTATAATCCTGTGCCTTGGGAGGCTGAGGTGAGTGGATTGCCTGAGTCCGTGGGTTCAAGACCCGCCTGGGC
>NW_007231862.1:13342-43768 GCF_000164805.1 Carlito syrichta | reverse complement strand
AAAAAAAAAAAAAAAAAAAAAAAGAACTCAGGCTCTGAGTCAGAGGGATACCGATTACATCTTGGTGCTGCCACTTCCAGCTGCTTTATCCTGGGCAGGTTACACACCTTCCCTGAGTCTCAGTTTTCTACCCTTTAAAAGGGGATAATGATGCTACCTAGTTCACAGGCCTAGTGTGACTATTAAGTGGGATTGTTCTGTACAGCACCGGAGCAAGGAAAGTGCTCATCAAACATAGACTCTTTTTATTACCATCAACCAGGGCAGGGGTCTTGGTCTTGTTCTCGGCTGTGATTCCTAGTAACAGTAGAGTACTTGACACTCAGTAAATGTGTGTCGAATGAATGAAAGTGTCTTTTGCAGGGAAGGTGTGTGCTGTTTGGAAACAGAAGGAGGTTTGTTGCCATACCTTTCCTCACTTGGAACAAATTGGATTCTGCTGCTGACCACCCCACCCACTCTCGATTTCGCCCAGGTCAGCTGTTTTAGAGAATCAGGGGATCAGCCAGAATCTTCTGCATCTTCCAGTTCTCAGCCTCACCCCAGCAGCTATTACATACTGGAGCTCAGGAGTTCGGGTACAGGGAGCAGTGTGGAAGGGACAGTGGCTTTGGTAGTAGGTAGATGGGGTTTAAGACTCAGCTCTGTTGTCTGTACCTGAAACCGTGACAAAATGACTCCACTCTGAGTACTCTTATTTTCTATTTGAAAGATAAAGTCAAGCCTTCTAGGAGTGTTATAAGGCTTTGAAGTGGAGCACTCAATAGAAGCTGGTTGACTTCTTCTGCACAGTTGATTAAATTTGAGCCTAGAAATCTAAAAGTGGTACTTAAAGACACAAGGTATTTCCCACAACGTGAGGGATTTTAGTGCATTAATTAAGCAAAACAATTTCAAGCATTCATATAGAGTCCTGTTAAAACACAGATTGTTGACCCCGCCTTCCAGAACTTCTGATTCAACAGATCTAGGGTGGGACTGAAGGATTTGCCTTTTTAACAAATTCCCCAGTGCTGTAGCTGCTGGTCCTGGGACCACTCTTTGAGAACCATTAATATAAAGGCTGAGATGCCAGGGAAGTGGGCACCTGGAGAGTCTAAAAGAGAATGACAAAATAAAATGGATTATCTTACATCTTCAGGATGCACATCTTTAAAGCCACATCCGAGAGAAAAGAACACAGCACATGCTCTGTAAAAGAAAACACCAGTTTATGATATGGAGAGCTGACAGGAATGATTGGAAATAAAGTCATCTGCAAACAAATCCATTTATTTAGGAAACAAATGAGAGGGAGATCCTGTGAAATGGATTGATTGTAAGGAACTGTCAGCCTTCATCCTGCTCTAGCCTTTGATGGGGAGAGTGGGGATTCATGGGGAGAGGAAGCTATTTCTGCTTAATGACCCCAGCTCCAGTGAAGACAGAAAAGATGCCACTTTCTGCCTCTTCCTCATCTTGGCCTGGTCAGAATCTCAGCTTCTTGCGATCAGAGCTGTAGAAGGTGCACTTTCCTTCAAGAAGCCTGAAGCCCATAGGCGGTGTGTCTTCTGCTAATGGAGTCTTACTGGGATCTCTCTCTGACCATATGGGTTGCTGTGGGCTAGGAACACTTAATGTGGCATCATTAGCCCTGCCTGCATGCCCAAGTTACCTGGGGAGATGGACAAGCGTGGGATGCCTGAGTCCTACCTCTACTCAGAGTCTGAGGGTGGAGGTTTGGTTTTTGTTTTGTCTTTCTAAGCTTTGCAGGGGATTCTGATGTACATCCAGGGCTAAGAATCCCTGTGGGAAGCTCTGGCCATGACTCTCCCTTGAGTCCAGCTTCTCCCTTCACCTTGTACGTTGCATTTTTCTCTATTTTCTACTGGTGTTTCTTCCCCCATCAGTTGAAGCCTTGCTCTGTACAGAGACCTTTCTGGCTTGATGGTTCACCCTTTGAATGCAGCATTTTCCACACTGTGTTCCCAGAAACACTAGAGTCTTTTGAGATGTTACAATTGCTATTTCTATTATCTGTTAATATTATTATTACTCTATCTTATTATAATCATTATCAACCTGAACTTCCTCCAGAAAGTACATCCTAAGTTCCAAATAATTAATTCACAAGCTCTCTTTGAGAACACAATGAGTTTGTTGACTATTCTTAATAGTCTCTAATATATTGTTGATGTTCTTGATATTCCCAATTTTTAAAAATTATTTCAAACTTTCAAAACCAAGGATATGGAAAACAATTAGTACACCACCATCTTGCATGCAGAGTACTTAAAAAGTCTGCTGGAAGAGAGAAAGGTAGGATGAAAACCCTAACAATGTAAAAATAGTCATCTCTTCACTAAATGTGTGTTGATTGAGTGGATGGGTGCCATCCTGTCTTGGATTCTTCACTCAGTGGATTCAAAGTCTGAGGAGACTTTTGAGACCCTCAGCTGACCAGGAGCAGGCTTCTTTCTCCCATGGTCATTTGGAAAATCCATCTATTTCATAAAACTGGATATGATCTTGGTATCTTCTCCCTCGTGGTTCATTTAAGCAGCTTTCCTGTTCTCATTACCTTCCAGTAAGGTGTTTATGGATATGGTAATTGGGAAAGGAGGCCCTGGGGACTTCTGTACTTCTGATGTAGATCATAGGCCAAGAAAGTTGACAGCCACACCAAGAAGGGTGGTAACAGAAGCAGCTGCCATGTGATTTTCTGACTGAAGAAACTAGACTTAAAAGCTGGAAAATACTGATAGTGTCCCTGAAGCTGAATGTTATTGAATATTCAATTATTTATTAGATTTACCACTACCAGACATAGGGACCAGCACTGCTCTGAAGATGTCAGAACCACCCTGACTTCACAAAGTGAAGGGGAGTGTCGTGCTGTGGGTGACAGCAGCTTGTGAGGTGTTTCCATGGGACTCTGGTCTAGTGCCAAGCTCCCTGAAAGGAAGGTTCTGGCACGAGAGTTTTCTGAGGAATAGGTGCCTACCCCAACTCTTTCATGGGGACTGTTGATATACATTAGTTTTTGAAAGACTCCACCTTCAGGGTCCCTCTGGAAGTCTGTTTAACACGGTATCTTCCAACTTTGATAATAGAATCCCATGTTTGGTGTATACTTATTAACTTCCCAGAATGTCTTTGGCAAATAAAATTTTCAGTCACTCAGTCTCTTCCTCTTTGTACAAAGAAACTTGGTTTTATGTGACTAAACCTAGTTTCAACAAACAGACATTTACTGAATTCCTATGATGTGTTAACCCTTGAGTTATGTGCAGAGTGGGTGGGAATGGAGTAGAGAGAGTGAGGGGCTCCATTTGGTGAAAGCTTCTTGGCTGGGGGTAGTGTAATGGCTGGGGAGATGTCGATGCTATGAAAATTGGGTAGGGTGTATAGAGTAGTGGTGAGGCATATGAACTTTTCCATCAGAAATCCCCCGGTTCAAATCTCAGCCCCTCTACTTAACAGCTGTGAGCAGCTGACCTACATGCTCCAAGCCTCATCATTTTTACCTGTGGAATGAAGACAATCTCCATCCGACAGATGCTCTGAGATGAATAAGATGATGGGGTTAAAGCACTTCCACAGTATCCAGCTCAGAGTAGGTGTCTAATAAATGGCGTATTCTTGTCACCATTACTATTATGGAATGCCACAGCAACTGTGGGGCAAAAAATGAACAAAATCCAATGGAAAACTTTCAGCCTTGTCATGTCCAATGAGAACGTGAACATGTGCCATTCGGGTGCCCAAAGAACCTCAAGCAGGGTGATCTGGCCCTTTGAGGAGGTCTGGGAGGACTTTCTCAACAAGCAAGACGTGACAAGGTAGAAAGAGAGGGAAGAACATTCCAGGAAGAGGGCCTCAGAGTATGCGAGACTCTAGAGGTAAGAGTCAGGGGCTGGGGAGAGGAGAACCGGGCGTGTATGTGAGGAAGGAGCGGGAGGTGAGAGAGTGACAGACCAGGCAGGGCCTTGGGGGTGGCTATAGTTTCTATTCTAAGAGCAATGGAAAGTCACACAAAAGTTAGAGTGGAAGGTTTTTCTTTGTTTGAAGATTACTGCAAGGTGCTATGGGATGAACAGGGGTAGAGAGGGCCACTGTGCCTGGTGTGGGGTGAGCCAGGGAAGATGTCTTGGAGAAGCTGACTTTGAAGACTGAGTGCAAAGCTGAGGAGTCTGGCTCTGGGGAAAGAGCTACCCAATCTCTCCAGCCTCAACAGAAAACCACAATGGCAAAGGCTTATTTCCCTGCCTGATCCAGGCAGTCTGTTCTCACTGAGGGAGCAGTGTGCTGACCACTTATAAATCACAGTACGCTTTCCTATGGAAAGGATGACTGTCAGAGCACCACTGCCAAGACAAGTCCTCAGAGCCTAAGCTGGGCTGGATGGTTTCCTGAGGGCCCTCACTGTAGGGGAGGGGCCCAGGGCATGGAGCAGGGGCTTCTGGAACATCAGTTCAGCTATAAATTGGCCCACCAGCAATTGGTTATTAGTAGTTGCCAAAGGACCAAAGATTGTGGATAATTTACTTGTTTTATAAATTGGCACATATGCAAAGATACTGGCATAATAACTGCACCGGTGCATACTTGATTCCAATTCATCTTCCTAGAAAGAGAGACAAAGGGGGTGGAATGAGAACATTAGGGACTGTGAACAATTCACAGCCTGTTCGATTTGCTCCAGGAGCACTCTTGCTGCCGGAACATGATTCAGTTGTGTCAACTGCCATTCGGGTTTGAGAGTTTTGTTGTTGCAGGAAGTTTTATTTTCTTTTAAATTCGATTTTCTTTCAAAATGTAACCTGGGGGTACATTTTTTAATACGGTTGAAGGTAGGCACAGCTGGTGACCGAGGGCAGGAACTGAGGGTCTCCTGCAACAGTGGATCTTGTCTGTAAAGGTCTCAGCCCGCACACAGTTGAGAACCAAGTGGCTCCGGATGGACCCCAACACGGGTAATTACAAGTTCTTGGTCCAATTCTGCCCTATCCTTAGTAGGCAAATCGCTTCCGCCCCCCCAGGCTCAAGGATTCCTCAGGGATTGTGTGAGCAAACCAGTGACTACAGATGCAAGTTTTGGTAAGAGGGCCATTACAAGGCTTTCAGCACGAGGTGGCGCTAGTGCCCAGCTGATCTGTACATGGGCCGCCAAGTGCTGCGGTCTATGCTGCAGAGGGGCAGCCCTTACTGGGTGTCTGTAGTGATCTCGGCCTTCTGTCTGACCCCCCCAGACCTCCCACGTCCTCTCACTCACCACCCTCCCAACCTCCCATAAGCTCCAGGCAGGCATGCGGCTCACCTGGCAGTGATCTGCCTTGGGGGGGGGGTGCCCATGTCCTGCCATCCTGCCATTGGCCCAGAGTCAGCCTGGGCGGTCCTGAAAACAGCTCCCCAATCCCAGACTTTACTTTTTTCCTTTGGATTCTGGGTTGTGTTTGTGGGTTTTGCCTATGCTCTCCAAGTGGGTCTCAGCTCTCCCATTCTGAAGGTGGTGGCTCAGGGGAAATGAGCCCAGCCTTCTGGGAGTCCATCTGACCCAGTGCCCTTAGCGCCTCCTGCATGGAGTTCCTCACCCACCATGTGCCCCGGGCTGACTAACCTTCCAGGGTCTTGTTTGGGGTAATAATATGTCCACTTTGTTGTGGTGATTTACTGAGGCAATGTGTGAAAGGACCCTTCCCAATGTCTGGCCCCGAGCAGACATCAATGAGTATCATTCATTCACTCATGCCAGAATATGTGCTATTCTAGCCTAGTTCCAGGGAGTGCAGGGAAGGTGCCACCCACTAGACTTCCCTTTGACGTCCTTGAGGGTCTGACAACTCACTGCAGAGAAAGTCTCCATTTCTTCCTCTATGTTTTGGGTCTCACATGAGATACTTCTGAGGACTTAGCTGCTAAGTGTTGTATTTGGCTTGGCAATATGAGGGCTTCTTGCCCTGGACACTGCTGTTCCTCTGATTTCAGTCATGAGTCTGGGCCCTGCAGCCTTGGGGGCAGTATCTTACCGGCTAGAATGTTGTATTTTTTTCCATCTCCTGTTGGCCCACAGGCAGTCACGGTGGCAGGTCAAAGGGCCAGGACTGGAGTTCCAAGTTCCTGTGGCCTAACTATGAGAATTTGTTCAATGGGGGTGGCTGACTTTTCAGCCTGATTGGTTTCAGAACTGCAAATAATATGAGTAATTCATGATGACCCTCTAATGCAAGGATTCCCAACCCCCAGGCCACATATCGGTAACAGTCCATGGCCTGTTAGGAACTGGACCACATAACAAGAAGTGAGTGGTGGGTGAGCAAGTGAAGTTTCAGCCATATTTACAGCTGCTCCCCATCACTCATTGCTTGAGCTCCACCTTCTGTCTGATCAGTGGCGGCATTCAATTCGCATCGGAGCGCAAACCTCTTGGCAATATGAGGGCTTCTTGCCCTGGACACTGCTGTTTCTCTGATTTCAGTCATGAGTCTGGGCCCTGCAGCCTTGGGGGCAGTATCTTACCGGCTAGAATGTTGTATTTTTTTCCATCTCCTATTGGCCCACAGGCAATCACGGTGGCAGGTCAAACTGCGCACGAGAGGGACCTAGGTTGCGAGCTCCTTTTGAGAATCTAATGTCTGATGGTCTGAGGTGGAGCTGAAGCAGCGACACTAGTGCTGGGGAGAGGTTGAACATGCAGCTTAATATTAGCAGTGAGGTTTGACTGCACATACCCCCTCCCGTCCCCAGTCTGTGGAAAAATTGTCTTCCGTGAAACTGGTCCCTGATGCCAAAAAGTTTGGAGATCACTGCTCGGGTGGACCCTGCTACCTGTAACAAGAATGTGGCTTTGGGTCAGAGGAGCCCCTGTTGGTGAAATACAATCAAGCTGCTGCTCATCTTGTGACTGAGGCTGGAGAAGAGGCCTTGACCAGATGGCTCTGTCCTTGGTGGGCCTCAGGGCTTGGTTACCCCAGGGCAGTGGGTCCCAGTGTGGTCTCCAAGCAAAGATGGAGACCCTAGCTCCTCACCTGGGACTCTACCTTTTCAGTGGAGAGGCTCTTTGAGGTCTCAACAGGGGAGACTGGGGGCATGGCTAGACCCTTCATTTGAGATCTTAGTGTCCCCCATAAGTCAGGAGGATCAGAAGAGATGATACTTGGAATGGCTCCTAGCTAGGCATGTGACATGTGACAGCCAACCAAGTAGTTCCCTGCTCTCTTCTTCTGCCTGCAGTGCTAGTCTAATGAGGGCACTGCAGAGTCATCTTTCTCTAGAGAGGACTTGGGAAGACCTGTATGCAATGGTCAAAAGTAGTCCTCACAGGTTTTTGGTGTGTTTGTACCCTGGCGAAGTGACTGCAGGGAGATCACAGGGCCCCTGTGAACCCCGGTTTGGGCCGCACACTGCTTCATGGGTCAAAACTTCCTTGCCGGCCTAAGAATCCATGATGAAAGGAACCACTGCCCCATGAAGTGTAGTGGTGTAACTAGCCCAACCTCCCTTCTGGGAAAAAAGTCACTCCTGCTTCTGCTGAATTAGGAGAGTGCCCAGCACGAAGGCAACCTGCATCTCTACCTGCCAGTGCCAAACACATGGCTGAGAACATCAACGCAGAGTACTGACTGTCAACCCTGGGTACACATTAGGGTTCTCTAGAAAGGTTTTAAATAAAATAGTCAATGCCTGGGCACCTGAGACCTGTGAAAGGATCATCTCTAAGGGTGGGGCCCAGCATCATAGTCTTTAACACATGCCCGGTGATTCTAATGAGCAACCAGCAGTGAGACCACCTTAGAGTCACATCCCTCCTTGTAAGTGGCATATATTTAATGTCACAGGTCCCTTGCTTTCCTTGTCCCCTGGAAAGGGCTCTTTACCCCGTCTTAACACTAGGGGCAGCTCCACTTGGTGCATTTATCATACTGAATTGATCTTACCTGTCAGAGCACACTCACACCATTTCTGGGGGGTGTAATAATTTTGACCTTTAAAAAATACTTTGTTTTTTTTTTTTTTGAGTCAGAGTCTGACTCTGTCGCCCAGACTGGAGTGCAGTGGCCGCTCCCGGCCACCGCAGCCTCGACCTGCTGGGTTCCGGCGATCTTTCTACCTCAGCCTTCTGAGTAGCTGGAATTACAGGCATGCGCTACCACGCCCGGCTGATTTTTTGATTTATTGTAGAGATGAGGTCTCGCTGCCCAGGCGGGTCTCGAACTCGCGGGCTCAGGCAATCCACTCACCTCAGCCTCCCAAAGGCACGGGATTACAGGCTGAGCCACCGAGCCTAGCTAAAAATACTTATTTTTAATTAAAAAGTTAAAAGTGTGTGTTCCACCCCATGGTGTTGTGGAGTATGTACATGCTGTGGAATGGTTAAATCATCATATAATTAACATACATGTGATCTTGCATCTTTGTTGGTGGTAAAAACACTTAAAATCTACTTTCTTTGCAATTTTCAAGTGTATGATACATTGCTATTAGCTGTAGTCACCATGCAGTGCTTGGTGTTTGGTACTTGACTTTGCTACTTGAAGTGTGCTGCCACTGGACCAGAAGTGTTGGTATCACCTGAGAGCTGGTTAGATCTGCTCCCACCCCCATTCAGATCATCAGGTGATTCTTACACATATTAAAGTCTGAGAAGCATTGGTTTAAAGGATAGATGTCTCTCTTACTTTTTTTTTAATGAGAAATTTCACATACATTAGAGCTAAAGGCATTTTACATGAACAAACCTATGCAGTTCATTTAGCCACAGTTTCCATTGCCAAAAGTGGTCTGTGAAGCTCTCTCTCCTGCAGTTTCAGTGCTCTGATGAGTATACTTTTCACCCTTGAATCCCTGCCTCTCCAACAATGCCTGGCACATAGTAGGTAATCAAAATATATTTCTGGAGTTGACTCTCCATCCGCCATCATGAACAACGTGGCATGAGTAATTGGTTCAGGGAGCAGAGAAGTTAATTGGTTTCTCCGATAACAGTTAATATGAATTTGGTGAACTGGAGAGGAACGGAAATTGACTAAGTCAACACAATTTCGTCTTCCTAATGAGCTGTCTGTGCCTTCATTTTCTAAGGAAAGCTGGCAGGTATCGCCCTTCCTGGCAGATTTAATCTTTATCAGAACATCAAAGACAAGTGGATGTGTTGTGCTTCAACTTTGGGTTTGCAGATGAAGGAAATGGTTCCTTTCCCCAGAACCAATCTCATGTTTTATTGTACTGAGATCATATTAGGCAGGGGCCAAGATTTAAGAATCCTGTGAAGGACTCTCATCCACAATCCACCTCCTTTTCATCCCTCCTTCCATCTGGCATGGGGGGCATAAATGGACTGTGGGTATTTGGAGAGTTCACCTGCTTAGTGAAATCCATTCCATCCTCTAGAGCACATAACACACCCAAAGTGGTGAGGAGTGTTGTGGTAGAAATCACTGCTTGGTCTCTGATTCCTAGCTAGGGTTTGGGAAGAGGAAGCCAACAGCACTCACTTATGTTTTCTTTGTCTCCCTGTATATTCTTGTTTCCCTGCCTCCTAGTCTAGCAATCATTCTCCAGAAATCATTCTGCAAATTGCCTCTCCCTCCCCACCAAGTCCTATTCTCACCTCTGCGCTGCCGTGATATTCTCCACCTCTCCTTCTGCACCTCTCCAGTCTGCAAGCAATTAGGGCTCCTGGTCTGTACTCCTTGTTCCAGACTCAGAGCTTCTGGGCCAGAGAGGATACCTCTTCTCTCTCAGAGTCTGGGAAAGGGCAGATGCAGACCTACCACTTGTTCACCTTCCTTAAGTGTCCTGGGCTCTACCTTCCACCTTTCAGAATCCCAGGCACCTTGGAGCCCGAGAAAGAGAACTTGCTGGAAGACCATAGGCAGCATCTGAGTGCTCATCTCTCCCTTCCACAAGTCTATTATCCATGCTTAGCATTTCTTTGACTTTTCACTCATTTCATACAAGCTAGTTTACAAAAATGTCATAAAGACTCTAAGTCAAGGTACATGGCAAAGGGTTTCTGTCAGAGACAAAAACCCATGGGAACCGGCTCATGACAGGCACTCCCTGTTACCATGCAAAGCACCCAGACTGACCATTCACCCTCTTCTCCGTATGATAGCCTAGATGTGACTGGATAATTGGGGATACATTTCCTGATGTAGCTATCAGGCTGCTCTGTTTATTTTATTAAATCCATATCTTTCTGTAAATTATAGGCATGCATCCTCACTCCACCATATATAAATGCTCTCGGGTAGATAAACAGAATTGCAAACCAGTCATCAGATCTGCACAAGCAGGAAGTGCACTAAGAACAGGAGGTTGTGATGTTAGATGTGAGCCTACTTGTTGCTGTGGGTACAACACTATAATGGGTATAAAAGTCTCTGGTATAGGGCCATGAGTTGGGGAACTGGCCAGATGCTTAAGAAATCTAACTTTGCCTCCTTGATCCCCCATCTACTGATCGATGAAGTCTCTGGTTGACCCCCAATCCGCCCTGCTAGCGGAGTGAAGAAAAATAGCATAGTGAGGTGGGACATGATGTGGAGAGGGCAGTTGCTGAGGGGGCGTGAGGGGGAGATGAAGGGAAGGACAGGATCGTACCTCTTCATGTAAGCAAGATGTCCCCTTGTGTCTTTGCCTCTTGGTCAGAGTGCTGCTGCTTTTAGGGCCCCTGTAGAGTCGTGGTTTACAGAAGAAAGTGAAAATAGTCCCTGCTGAGGGACTCAGAGAGGGAATTGGGGGCTGGAGACAGTCCTGCTGGTCAGGGTGGGCAAGGCCAGGCATACTGCTTGGTCTCTGATTCCTGACCAGGGTTTGGGAAGAGGAAACCGACAGCATTCGCTTATGTTTTCCTTATCTCCCTGTATGTTCTTGCTTCCCTGCCTCCTAGTCCAGCAAGTATCCATCTCCATGTTCACTCTCAGAATATTGTGGCCGGGAGGGAAGCAGAAATAATCAGCTTTTTTTTGTTTTTTTTGAGTCATGGTCTCACTCTGTCACCCAGACTGGAGTTTGATGGCACGATCATGTCTTATGCAGCCTCAACCTCCTGGGCTCAGGCAATCTTTCCACCTCAGGCTCTTGAGTAGCTGTGACTACAGATGGTCACCACCACACCTAGCTAATTTTTAAAATTTTTTGTAGAGATGAGGACTTGCTATGTTGCCCAGGCTGGTCTCAAATTTCCAGGCTCAATCAATCCTTCCACCTTGGGATTACAGGTGTGAGCCACCATGTCCAGCAACAATTCTTTTTGACTTTCATGTTCTAAGAGTCCCTATCCTTAGGGAACTTAGAGGGTTTTGCAGAGGTGCTGAAAGGCAGTGTTGTGGTAGAAGTCAAAGGGAATTGAATTTCCCCAGACTGGGAAAAGGTTCTTATGGCATTGGTGGTAGTAGGCTAGGGGTCAGACCTTCCACGTGGCTCGCTAGATTCTTGCAGAATGCCCAGAGAAGAACGTTTACCCACTATGGACCATGACCCAAATGCCAATGAGGACCAGGAAAGTAGCATCAGTGAGCAGAGTGGCCTGCAGTACCCTTCTTGGTCTACTGGTTCCCCCCATGTGGGTGCTGTGGCTGATGCTGTCATATACCATCTGGATCCCCCTTCAGACTGAAGGACGATTTCTCTGCTCTTGGGCATGCTTCTGGAAACTGTGCTTGGCTGAATAGACCTTTCAGGCCTTTCCTGGGACAACTGCATCTGATGGCTGGTGGATGCAGGGGTATAAAGCCCTGGCTCCTTGAGGGGGGCTGAGGCCGCTGTTGAGACTCCCAGCTTCTCCCTCTGCCATTCTGCCCTTTCCTCTCTCCTCCCCCAAGTGCTGACCCCACAAGCTTAACTTCCTACTTCTTGCCTCCAATCTCTCTCAGAGTCGACTTTGGGGGTACTCAACCCATGTCAGGTACAGAAAACTTTCTCTCCTATGAGAAAAACCAAAGTGCAGGACAATGACACAGGGGTGACCATGGCCATTGTCTTAGGACTAGGATGGCCTGGAGAACCCAGGGTTTCCTGACCGACAGCATTAGCTGACCGATGCCCTGAGCCCAAGGTTGGCACATCTTACAAGTCTTAGGAGAAGCTGGAAATCCTTTTTATTTTATAAATGTGAAATCTCCTGATTAAAAAAAAAATCAGCATGTAGATCAAAAAGGAAAAAAGTGCCTCTACAGGCCACATAGGGTGTGTAGGCTTTTAGTTTGTTACCCTGAGTTCAGGCAGACAGGGCCAAAGGCAGCCTCCAATAAATTCCACACCCAAATGCCACATAGACGAGGCAGACAATGGGGCAGCAGCAAGCCCTGTGGACATGAGATTCTTGTGGCACATGCTGGGGTAAGGGAGATAGGACAAGCCTGCAGAAAATCTGAGGCTCCATGTTCTGCAAGCCCAGCAGAATGAGACTGTGAGTCAGAAGTCAAGGGAAGTGATGGGAAATAAAGAGATCAGCATTCTTGTTCACCTGAGTTTGTGATTCCAGATTCCCACTACACAGATTGATGATACCGGAAGATATCCAAGGCTGAAAGCTATTCCAATTACGGAAGTCTCCACTCCAGAGGGACTAAGTCACTATGTATAAAAGATCAGGGTCTATGAAATCTTATTCAGTTAGATTTAATTGCATTAATACTACTATTCAATTCTGCCAAAGGTATGGCTAAAATTTTTTTTTCTAATAACAGAAAGAGCTCAAGTCCGGATGAGTTTAAAAGAATAACCCTTTAAGAGAATGTGATTGAATGTGACCCTGCATGACACCAAGATCTGGGACAGGGAAACTTGTCGGCATGTTGACGGCATTAAAGCAATGGAAATAAATGGTTCCTTTCTTCTTCCCCCACAATTCATTGTAGTCTCTAGATATTTTTGTTAATGATTAAAAACCAGCTGTAGTCCAACCCTCTGACTTCAGACCCCCCAAGAAAGGCAACTCTTGAAGATCTGTAGCATGTTCACCTCAATGGGAATGTTTGTGTCAGGCTCAAAGGTATACATGAGGCCTCATCATTCCATGCTTCTCCAAGTGGTGTAAGGTAGTCTGGTCACGGGCCCATCCATGAGTGCCCATGAGGTGCCAAAGTCATGGTAAGTCAGGTAAGAACCCAGTCTTAGCTCATCTTTGAATCCTAGGACCTAGCACAGTACTCAGCACAGGTAAGGGTCATTATTAACAGCATCCCATGGCCACTGAACCTGATTTCTCTTCCTTTCTTGTCCCGCATGTCTACCCACTCAGCCATGAAGTTCAATGCTTCCATCTAAGACATGTTTCTAGGGTCTCCTTCCCCATATCTGTTGGTCTGGTTGAGGGTCTCCTCACTCTACTTGGACTGCATCAGAGCCACCCACCCTGCTACAGGTTTTTGCCCCACCTTCACCCCCACGGCTCCTAGAAGGATCACAAAATTGTTCTTGTTATTTGCATGCTTAAGGATTCTAGAAGGCACTGCTTTACCACTGGTTGAAGTCTAAACTTCTAAGCAAAGCACTTAATGTTTTCCCCAGTCTCTGCTCCTGCCCTAACCACCCTGCTTCTCTCCACCCCCGGAGGGGTGCATCTCTGGGCCCCCTGCTGGTCCAGTTGGAGCTGGAAATAGGACTCATCCTCTGAGGAGGCTTAGAGCTGGGCTCTATAGTCAGACAGCTCAGGTAGTGTGTCCTGCCGCTTCCCAGCTTGGACAACTGAGCAAGTTAATGATCTTTCTTAAGCCTCCCTGTCTCCTTGCTTCTAAAACTGGTGTGACATTCGTGCCAATGTCCATATCAATACCACTCTTTCTAATACTACCTATCTCACAGGTTTGTTGTGAGGATGAAGTGAGATTGTGAAGAGCACTCGCTCAGCACAGTGACAGGCACAGGGGCAATAATGAACGAATGTAAGCTGAGCAGGGAGGTCTGCAAAGGATAAGCAGAAAAAAACTAACAGGGGCTGTCCTGGGTGAAGGGATTTTGGGGGACTTTTTTTACTGCCTTCATATTTATTTAGAATATGTTAGAATTTCCTACAACATGCTGGTCTTTTCAAGAAACATTAGAAAATGATTTTCTCTTTAGAACCTCCCTGTCTTGGACAAAAATGTGTCCTACCTTACAATTCTGTTAGCACTGTCCACCTACCTGAAACTTGGCCAGCACAGTAGATGATCATTCATTTGCTCTGCCTGCTATCCACACTGGCCAGTACCCAGAAATCATGTTTCTTGTGGGCCTCAGTTTCCCCAGGACTTGTAACACGAGTCATCAAGTATTTGCTTGTTAATTTGACTTGACTTGAATTCTCTTTTGCTGCAATAATCACTGGGACACTGCTATTCTCAGGCTTAGATATTCTTATTTTTTATTTTTTGAGTTGGAGTCTCACTCTTGTCACTCAGGCTGGAGTGCAGTGGCACGCTCACAGTCACCACAGCCTCAACATGCTGGGCTTAGACGATCCTTCCTCCTCAGCCTTCCAAGTAGCTGGAACTACTATTTAAACATTTTACTTGACAAAGTGTTCCAATTATCCTCTTGCCTCAGCCTCCCAAAGTGCTGGGTTTATAGGCTGAGCCACCTCACCTGGCCTCATATTTTAAGTTTATAACGTTTTAGGAAACTCAGTAGTACCCCTTCACTCATAGTTTTATTCTCCACAGTTTTAGTTATTCATGGTCAACCACAGTCTGAAAATGTTAAATGAGAAGATCCAGAAAGAAATAATTCATAGGTTTCAATTTTGAATGCCATTCTGAGTAGCAAGATGAAATCTCACACTGTCTTGCTCCATCCTACCTGGGATGGGAGTTCTCCCTTTATCCAGCATATCCTGGCTGTAGATGCTACCAACCTAGTCATCACTTAAAAGTTGTCAAATGCAAATCAAAACCACATTTGAGATACCACCTAACCCCAGTAAGAATGGCCATCATTAATAAAACAAACAACAACAGATGCTGGCAACGATGCGGAGAAAAAGAAATGCTTTGACACTGCTAGTAGGAATGTAAACTAGCGCAACCTCTTTGGAAGACAGTGTGGCGGTATCTGAAAGAACTAGAAATTCACCTTCCATATGACCCAGCAATACCCCTATTGGGAATATACCCAGAGGAACCAAAATCATTCTACAAAAAAGATACTTGCACATGTATATTTATTGCAGCTCTATTCACAATAGCAGAAACATGGAATCAACCATGTTGCCCATTGAAGCTGGACTGGATAAAAAAAATGTGGTACATATACTCAATGGAATATTATGCAGCCATAATATAATATTCCATTAGTACTATTATAAGGACAAACATATGGACTTTGCAGCAACTTGGATGGATTTAGAGTCGATCATACTCAGTGATCTATCACAGAAACAAAGAACAGAGTACCATATGTTCTCACTCATAAGCAGACCTTGAACAATTATCGTAATACTATAAGAAAGGGATTGGCAGTAGTGGGAAACTGTCAGGAGGGGTGGGAGTGGCAGTTGAGAGAAACTGCTAGGGGAGGGAGGGGTACACCTCATCAACAAGGGTACCTGCATAATCAACGTTTGTATACCTAACCCTGAATTGTACCCCACATCTTTATAACAAAAAAAGTTGTCTCGATTATCTGATCAACCGTCACAGTGTCACAGAGCTTGTGTTCAACTGACCCTTATTTTACTTAATAGTGGCCCCAAAGTATAAAAGTAATGATACTGGCAATTTGAATGTGGCAAAGAAAAGTTGCAAAACTTCCTTTAAGTGAAAAGTTGAAAGTTCTCAACTAAATAAGGAAAGACAATATCCTATGTTAAAGTTGCTCAGATCTGCAGTAAGAATAAATCTTCCATTCATGAAATTGTGAGGAAGAAAAAAGATAATTTGTGCTACCTTTGCTGTCACACCTCAAACTGCAAAAGTTATGGCCACAGTGCATAATAAGGGCTTAATTAAGATGGAAAAGGCATTGTGTTTTGAGGCGGAGGCCATGAACAGAAATGTGTTGCAATTGACAGCAATGTGTTGCACCAGAAAGCATTGAAATTATTCCAAGTCTTCAGTAAGGGATCTTCTGAAATGAGTGACGCCAAGCCATTTGCTTCAGGTAAGGGATGATTATACAGATTCAGGAATAGATTTGGACTGAAAACAATGCTGGAGGGATTGCATCTACTGATTAAGAGGCTGCTGCCATATTTCTAGTGGAGAGAAGTTAATTAAGGAGAAAGGATGGCATCCAAAGCAAATGTTCAGTTGCAATGAAACTGGGCTTTTCTGGGAGAAGATGCCCAATAGAACCTACATTCATAAAAGCACAAAGGAGGATAAGACATATCAGGACACACTAACTGTCTGTCTGGTACTAGGTGGCAACATTGTAGGCATATGATAAAGCCAGGCATAGTGTACAAAGTGAAGAACGTACACACTCTCAAAACCAAAATCAAAATTGATCCACCCCTGTTTTGGCAGCATGAACAGAAAGCATGAGTGAGAGCCATCTTGTTTTTGTTGTTGTTGTCATCATTGGGAGCTTTATTATAATTACTTATTTTTTATTTTATTTTATTTTAAAGATGTGGCTTATAATTCAGGATTAGCTAAACAAGTGGTCATTGTACACATAAAGTTTGGGCCTCCCTTTGGTCCCTACTTGGCTTGGTTTGAGAGCAGGTACCCTTACTGATGTCATGTGAGAGAGCCGTCTTATTTATGGAATGGTTCCACCAGTGCTTCATCCCAGATGTGAAAAAATACTTGGAAGAGGAAGGGGTGGAATTCAAAGTCCTATCAATAATAGACAATGCATCCAGCCATCCTGAATCTGTTTGCTATGAAAATGAAAATGTTGAATGAAAAACTGCTTTATATGAGGAATTTCCTTTGGATGACATACAAAAATAAAAATTTAAAAATGTTGAAGTTATATTTTTACCTCCAAATACAAACTCATTGCTTCAGCCTCTTGACCAGGGCATTATTTGTTTGTCAAAGCCACATACACCCCCCCTGATATAGTCATGTGCTACATAATGACATTTTGGTCAATGAAATGTTGACGTCCCATAAAATTATAATAGAGCTGAAAAATTCCTATTGCCTAGTGACATTGTAGATGCCATAATGTCATAGCACAAGACATGAGTCACATGTCTGTGGTGACGCTGGTATAAACAAACCTATAGCATTGCCAGTTGTATAAAAGTCTAGAACACACAATTATATATGCTTCATAATACTTAATAAGCATAATTAAACTGGTTTATGTATTTACTATACTAACCTTTTGTCATTATTTTTGAGGTACTCCTTTTACATATATATATATATATATATATATATATATATATATATATATATGTAAAACTCACCTGTGATACAGCCTCAGGCAGGTCCTTCAGGAGAAATTCCAGAAGTCATCATTATCATAGGAGATGACAACACTATGCTTGTTATTGCTCCTGAACACCTTCCCGTGGGACAAAATGTGGAGGTAGAAAACAGTGATATTGATCCTGACCCTGTGTATTTTTGTGTTTAAGTTTTTAACAAAAAATTTGGCTGGGCTCGGTGGCTCAGCCTGTAGTCCCAGCACTTTGGAAGGCCGAGGCAAGTGGATTGCCTGAGCCTGTGGGTGTGAGACCTGCCCCGGGCAAATTGGCGAGACCTCGTCTCTACAGTAAATCAAAAATTAGCTGGGTGTGATAGCACACGCCTGTATTTCCAGCTTGGAAGGTTGAGGCGGAAGGATCGCCGGAGTCCAGCAGGTCGAGGCTGCGGTGGCCGGGAACATGCCACTGCACTCCAGTGTGGGTGACAGAGTGAGATTCCAACTAAAAAAAAAAAAAATTTTTTTAAAAGTAAAATAATTAAAATAGATAAAAGTTTATAGAATAAGAGTATGAAGAAAGAAAATATTTTTGTATAGCTATACAGCATGTTTTGTTTTAAGCTAAGTGTTGTTAGAAAGAGCTTTAAAATGTATAAAGTAAATTACAGTGGTGTGTAGTAATGTCCTAGGCCTTCACATTCACTTACCACTCACTTATGGACTCACCCAGAGCAACTTACAGTCCTGCAAGTTCTATTCATGGTAACTGCCTGACACAGGGGTACCATTTTTTATCTTTTATTTTTATTTAATTTTAAAGATGTGGCATACAATTCAGATTTAGGTATATAAGTGGTCCTCGTACAGGTAAAGTTTGGGCCTCCCTTGGGTTCCCACTTCGCCTGGTTTGAGACAGACACCCTGACTGATGCTGTGTGTTCCCTGCCCCCCCCCGGCAGTGTCCCACTACTGCCAATGCCTTTCTTATCATATTATGGTAAATGTTTGGGGTCCACTTATGAATGATAGCATGTGGTACTCAATTCTTTGTTTCTGTGGTAGATCACTGAGTATGATAGACTCTAAATCCATCCAAGTTACTGTGAAATCCATAATTTTGTTCTTCCTTATGGCTGTGCAATATTCCATCATGTACGTGTACCACCTTTTTCAACTTTCATACATGTATTTTTACTGTACGTTTCCCATGTTTAGATACACAAATACCATTGTGTTACAATTGCCTCCAATATTCAGAACAGTACTGGGCTGTGCAGGTTTGTGGTCTAGGAGCATGTACCATATACCACATAGACCAGGTGTGTAGTAGGCTGTACCATTTAGATCTGTGTAAGAACACTCTGTGTTGTTTATACAACAGAATCGCCTAACAACTCATTTCTCAGAACGCATCTCTGTCATTAAGCAATGCTTGACTGTATTTGATCACATTTTTATCAGCAATTGATGCAGACCCTAATTTGGACATAATGTAGTGCTGAAAATCACTCACCACTACTAACACAATAACATTCATCAAAGCTGCCATGGATGAGTTAAAACCAGAAGCTGTAAATGCCTGCTGGAAGAAGAACTTATGGAGTGAAGTAGTTAGTGAATGATTTTAAAGGCTTCCTGGGGATCAATGGAGAAGTTAGGAAAGTCATTCATGCTGAAGACAAGTTGGCAGAGAAGGATTTGCTGACATTCCTGAAGAAGTGGAAGAACATATTGAGGGCCATCAAGGAGCGTTAACAAATGAGGAATTGGAAGAACCTGTTGAGTCAACTGCAGAAGAAGAGCAAATTGAAGAAGAAATTGAAGCAAAACCAGTGAAATTTGATGAAGCATTTTGAACTGCACAGACATTGAAGGACAAAGTCACAGAATATGGTCCCCAGATGGAATGTAGCATTAAAGTCATTCATATTATCACTGAAGGATTACAACCTCTGCAGCAACACAATGATGAGTTGAAAAGAAACAACTTCTGATTAAAATGTTGTTTCAAAAAGTTTTGGTAAAAACCCCCACAACTCTTGAGGATACCCAACTAGCAACATTGTCTGCTATTGACATCCATGGTTTGATGATCTAGGATTGCCTACAGCAGACGACTGTTCTTCTGACCTATGTAGAAGGTCAATAGCAGCCTAATGCTATGTCCCAGTGCCTGTATCTTTCACCTCACTTAATTCCATCATTCAGGCACTGTATCATCTCACATCATCATGAGAAGGGTGAGTACAAAGTACAGCACAATAAGATATTGAGAGAGAGAGAGAGAGAGAGAGAGGGAGAGAGAGAGAAAGAAAGAAAGAACAATCACCTAACTTTCATTATAGCATGTTGTTATAATTGTTCTACTTTATCATAGGCATGTATGTTTAGGAAAAAACATAATGTATATAGGGTTTGGTACTATCTGCAGTTTCAAGCATCCACTGGGAGTCTTGGAACTGTCTCCCACAGGTAAGGGGGGACTGCTGTACACATTTTCAAGAGATATATTTTCTTCCATAAGCCTGCAGAATATCAAGATGTTCATGTTGAAATGCCTTGAGGGCTTGCTGGACAGCAGTAAAAAAGTAACAAATGAAACAAAATAATACAAAAATCTAGCCAGCTGCGCCTCTTGACGAACCTTCCAAGGCACCTCTTCTTTTCCTCCAAGCTCTCTGGGCTGTGGGATTCCCAAGTGCAACAGGGACCTCCCAGGGTTCCGGAACACCGAGTTCTGACTGTGGGGCTGTCAGGACACCTGTTGTTCCTATACCTTCAGCTGATCTCCTGCTTTCCAAGAAGAGTCCGCGACAGCCTGGCTCCCCAAGGCTCAGAGTCCAGCATGGTGGGCTTGCCTGAGAGCAGAACTGTGGGCCATCTCTTAAGGACCCTGGGAAGAACCAGTGCCCTTCCCTCGGGGCAAGATGTGCTGACTCTTTTCAAGCAGGACATATTTGAATTTTAATCTTTAATCTAGATAAACACTTCAAAATATATATATCCATTTCCCTACTTTGGCAAATAGCATATAGGTAGAATGTAGTGAATGAAACTTAACTTCTTTGGAAATTCACTTTGGTTATTTTATGATTTAATAAAATTTCTGAAATAAAAATTCTACATACATGTATTCATTTAATGCCTATTAAGGTATAACACAGTAAGGAATGTTTAATCCAATGAAGGTGTAACACAGTAAATTTAATTACTATAAATGTAATTAAGGTATAACACAGTAAGGTATGTCTAGTGCACCAATCTAAAGTGTATAGTTTCTGCCAGTTGGTACCTGATCTCAAGCCAGGCAAAGTGGGGACCAAACTTTACCTGTACAATGAACATTTGTATACCTAATCCTGAATTGTACCCTACATCTTTAAAATACATAAATTGAAAAATAAATAAAGTAAAATTCTCTGAAAAAAATAAAGTGTACAGCTTGATACCTTTTTTTCTTTTTTCTTTTTTTGAGAAAGCAGGATTTATTGAGAGGACAGAAAATCTCCCATGGTGGGAGGGAACCTGAGGGGGTTGCCCCATCTTGATACATTTTAACATAAGTCATCACGTGTGTAACTACCATCCAGAATGAGGTTTAGGACATCTAAGCATTCCAGAAGTTTTTCTTGTGCCCCTTTTTAATCTATACTCTCGTCTCCAGCCCCAAGGTAACCACTATTCTGACTTCCATTTATAGATGGTATGAGAGATTTAGACTTGAATGTGTTTTTCTCCAGAAAATCTCTTGTCCTCTGCAGTTGTCTTGTTTCAGAGCCAAAGTCATCTTGTGAGTTTTATGGCTTTTGTCGTTAAAAGCCACGTCGTTTTTCCACAACTACAGGGAAAAGTGGTGCTTTGAGGTTTTGGGATTTGAGTGTTCTTTCCAGCTTTTATTTGACTATATCTGGCCACATGAGAACTCTGGAATTCAAGGTTTTTCTGTAAATTATTCAGCTAAATAATCCAAGTTAAAAATAATACAAGTAAGCCCTTATTATCTGCTGTAGGTTACAATATTAAAACTTATATATTTTATTTATTTATTTCATAAAGGATTTAAGATAACTTAGAAATAAGATAAAATACTTAAAAACATAAAACAAAACATATATGTAAAAGTAGAAAGAAAGGAACACAAGCCATAGAACGAACTAAGAGCTTTCAAAATGATAAGCACCATGTTGGGATTCTTAATATTTGGATTTTCAGAATCGAATGTTGCTTTATAACTTTTAAAGTTATAAGCTATCAATCATCAAGAAATGAAAAATCTGTGGAAAATGGCTTAGATAAAATGTTCTTGTAGACATTGACCAAATTTCTCTACAAAGACTCTCAGATGGAAAATGTATTGACCACCTTCCAAGGAATTGTTGGAAAAGACAAATGCCAACTACTTTGGGCACAACTCTCCCATCTACCAATGCAACAGGACCCTCTTGTTGACACATCAGCCTCCTGGCCATATAACTTGGGACTCTTCAGAATTCCCACTAGCAAGAAGGCACGCACTAGAGCCCCTTGACTTTGAACTTCTCAGCCTCCATAGTGGTAAGAATACAAGTCTTTTCTTTATAAATTACCCAATTTCAGGTATTCCGTTATAAGCAACAAAAAATACAGTAAGACATCCTCTTAATCAGAATATCTCATAAAATGACCTTTGGTATTTTTCATACTTGGAACTGCAGCTCCCACTCGTGTGTTGATGGGAACAGGGGACACGCCTGTCATCCTCACCATTCTATCCCTGGCATCTATCACAGTGTCTGTATGTACCAGGCCTTTAGGAAATATTGTTGACTGTTGAGTGAGGGAATGCATCTCATTCCTTGCACACAGATGAGGGAGGACAGCAATATGGTGTCCTCCCTCATCTGCCAAGAACTCTGCAAGAGCTTTCTCAACAGCCTTAGCACATCTGTGCACATCTGTTACTAAGTGCATGAACATGCTTCTCAGTTTTTTTTTTAAATCACTAAATGTCCAACAGACAGAGTTCTAAGACAGAGTTCTAATGACATAAGTTCGATTGCCTTAACTCTTTTGGAGGAAGACCTGTTTTTCAAAATGCTACACTAAAGACATATCTAGGAAACCACTGTGAGGTTTTAGTTGCTATAATAAAGAGCTTTTGTGCAGAACATCCTTAAATCATTGAACACACCTAGTCTTCATTAAAAAAACAAACAAAACAAAAGAACTCCAGTTCAATTAAATTGTTGTTGACATGGAGACCCTGAAAATAGGCTCACTTTTGTGCACAGCTGAATACCCCTTCAAGTCTGCAGAGGAAACGCCTACTTTATTTTTATTTTTTTGAGGTGGAGTCTCACTCTGTGGCCCAGGTTAGAGTGCAAAGGCACGCTCGTGGTCACCCCAGAGTCAACCCACTGGACTCAGGCGATCCATCCATCTCAGCCTTCCAAGCAGCCGGAGCTCAGGCGCGCACTACCAGCTCGGTTAATTTTTTGATTTATTGTAGAGACGAGGTCTCGCCAAGTTGCCCAGGCTGTTCTTGAACCTGTGGGCTCAGGCAATCCCCTCACCTCAGCCTCCCAAAGTGCTAGGATTACAGGCTTGAGCCACCGCTCCAGGCGAAAACGCCTACTTTAAATCCCCGCTCTCCCTAATACACATGTGTTGTCATAACATAAATTGTGGTCAAGATCATGTATCCCCACCCAGCCCCATCACACAAAAAGAGAAGGTCTGCCGGTGAAAGCCCTGTTCTTCTTGTTAAATCTCTATGTTAGATAAAGAGAGGTAGAGCGATTTCTACTAGGTGTTGTGAACCGTCTTGAGCACGTGATTTCCTGCATCTCTTGTGCAGTTCCTCATGTCTCCTGTAGATGGCTCTACTTCCCTCCCTATTGTCTATCTGGAAGCGGACACTAGTCTGTAAGCTCTAGTGGTAGCAATATTGGAGGTTGAACCAGGGTCTGTGGGATGTAGTTCCAAATCTCATGATCTCAATGTTAGTGGATGCTGTTTATGCAGGAGCGGAAGCCATGGGACATTTAAATGAGGGGCCACTGGAAAGGTTCAATCGGTGGGATGTCCTGATGGGTGGCCGCACGGAGGTGAAATAAGTTTGGGTGAAACTATATCCTCTATGTTCTCTTTTGAGTGTCACAAGGCATTTTGGTATTTTGAAAGCTCTGAGGAATCTGTAGGAAAAAATCCAGTTAACTTTGCTTAACTTGGAATTTTATGAATTCAGGACCTACTAACATCAAATCAAATTGTGTTCTGTGGAATACATTCCTGGAGGTGGCAGCTACAAGGTTTCTTTCTTCTTCTTCTTTTTTTTAGAAAGCAAGATTTATTGAGAGGACAGAAAAGCTTCCACAGTGGGAGGGACCTGAAGGGGTTGCCCTCTACAAGGTTTCTGAGGGCAAATGCCGGAAGCTGAGGCCTCTGTCCTTTGCTGGGGTGGGAGGAGGGTGCAGCAGAGAGAGGCTACTTTGGTGATTCTGCCAAGTGGCCAGGGGTCACAGGAGTGTGTGTGTGTGTGTGTGTGTGTGTGTGTGTGTGTGTGTGTGTATTGCCCAACACAATTTTTGTGGAAACTGTTCAATCCTGGGAACTGGGAAAAGGAAGATCTCACTTTTTGGGTGCCTTACTTGTGCCAGGCACTGGTCTAGATTCTTTTAGTGTGTTACTAGTATATTTCTTGTGGCATTTCCTGTGTGATAGATTTTCCACTTCACAGGTGAGAAAATTGATGACCAGAGAGAGGGTAATGTGCTTTAGTTTGCATGTTAGTAAGTGGCAGAGCCAAGATTAAATCCATCAGCCTCTGATGCCCTTGCTTTGTATTATTTTCAATACACTATGCTAGAAATTAATTCAAAGCACTTTAGTGAGGACATAATTCAAATCAATTTAACTTCAGGGGCCTGGTGAGATGTAGGGAGGGGACATCAGGAGACCCAGGTAAAAATCTCAGCAGTACCACTCCTGGCCTTGGACAAGTTATTTAACCTCCAATCAACTCTTCCATGAATAAATAATTTCTTCTGGAGGATTAGATTAGAACTAAGGGTATCGAGCAAGGATATGATCAATGCTACAAAATATCTTTAGTCTAGTGAGCCAATTGGCACCTACACCAGCCACAGGCAAGCAGGGGCCACTCACATTCTGTGTGGGACCCTAAAGCATTAGGCATGGCAGCTAGTCCTGGGGTAACAAACCCAGGTGGTCTCTTCTCACCTCCCTAGAGTGTCGAAGCCTTGGATGTTCGCCAGAACCAGGCCAGAGAATCAACCCGGAGCAAGGTCTCAGTTATCAGGAGTCAGGGCTAAATTTAGGATGCAACTGTGAAAGTGAATGTTCAACAGACCCTGTGGAGTAGGGCTGAGCAATTATCTGGCAAATTTGATTAATGTAGACAGGCTTCACCGATAATTTGTTCAGTTCTCAGCCAAACAGTCCCTCTTTCTCTCCAGTGTTTTTTTTTTTCCTAAGCCATCTTGATCCTCACTCCTGGGATCCTTCTCGTATTCTTTGTCTTTGGTTTCATAGGGTTTCTTTTGTGGAAATTATAAAATATTTGCTTTGACCGTACCTTTCCCTGAGACTGAAGATTGTAAACTGGTGACCTTTGGATGCAATTCAGCCCTTTGAATAGTCCATTGACTGGCAGAGGTTAAAAAACGTTGTGCTTTCAGTAGAACATTTGGAGATTTCACCAAAAAATTAGATTCCTGTCTTCTTTTTCAAAAAAAATAGGACGATGGAATCGAGTTTTCCTAGGGCCCAAGTTTTCCCAGAACCATGCACAGGTATCTGTTGTCTCTTATCAGTGTTCCTAGTTTTGTCCTGTCCCACCCTGCCCACCCCCATATTCTTGCACCCATGCCTCCTGGCTTCTCTCATATGTGTTTTGTTACACAGTTTACCACCCCTGATTCTGACTGCATCCACACGAATGTGCCCAGAGATGCTCCTCTCTATGGGCCTGAAATGAAAACCTAGATTGATATAAGTCCTTGAGATTTCCACTTATTTCCACGTGCCAGTGGTTAGTGATCCACCCAGTGAACAAAATCTACATCCTCCAGTGACTGTCTTGCTCCTGCTGAGTTTGTAGTCTTAGGACTCCAACTTGTCCTGACCACCACGCCTTTGTGGCCACTTGGGATGGAGAATTCTACACAGCTGGTTGTAAGAGAGTGATGAAGCCCTTGCCCTTTGGTAGCCTTTACTCCTGTCAACCAGGGCACACCTGTCCCAAGGGGGCTTTATTCCTGGAGCATCCAGATAAGGCAGGAATCAGAAACTTCTTGAGGGAAGGAACCATTTTCGGTGGTCTGTATATCCTCACATCTATCTACACAGGGATTAATACTGGTGGTCGCTGAAAGATGTTGAATTCACTTGATTTGCTTCTAATCTACCTAATTGCTAATGGGGGGGCTGAAATTATCAAATTTAAGAGCAACTCTATAATTCTATTTGGGTTTATGTGGGTAAATTAAAATATAGAATTTGAGGCAACTTGACATAGAGTAGTGGTTCTCAAAGAGTCATCCGCTTTATTACAAAGTTGATAACTATTTGTAGCTTCTAATTATAGTTTGAAGAGGCCAGGTTGAATTTTGAGATAAAAATAAGGCCATTGTAGTTCTGGCCACTAGGTGTTTCTTCCAGGCCAGTGGTTCTCAAAGAATGTTCCTGGACCAGCAGCATTAGCATCACCTGGGAACTTGTTAGACATGTCCATTCTTAGGTCCTACCTGAGACCTGCTGCGACAGAAATTTTGGGAGTGGGGCCTAGCAATTTGCATTTTAACAAGCCTTCCATGTGATTCTGATTCATGCTTAAGTTTGAGAACCACTTGTATAGTGAGATTCCTGAATGAGAAGCAGCAAACACAGGATTTTGCTTTAGTTTTGGCATTAGACTTTAGCTAACACGTGGTCTCATCCATTCAGCCAGGCATGTAATACACAGATTTAAGGAGCTCTTAAGAGTCGCAAGCACCTAGCTGCTGATGTCATAGAGGTGAACAAGACAGACACTGTCCCACTCTTGCAGACCATGTAGTCCAGTGAGGGGTAGACAGATACTTCCATTTTGTCACCTGCACCTGGATCAGTGGTTTTGACACTGAGTTCTGTAGAGTCCCAGGCTCTGAGGAAGGGTCTTGAGCTTTGCAGAGGGAGAAGAAGGCTAAGGGATTGGGTTCTATCTCCACTTTTGTATTAACCAGAACACCTCGACTTTTATCTCTTTTATTTTTAGAGTTCCAACTAAGACTAAATTTGGGGGGTATATAAAGGTTCTGCTGTTGAAACAGTTTGAAGACTACTAGACTAGACCAGGCAATCTCTTAGGCATCTTCAGGTCTAAAATGCTAAGAAATGGGACACTAACAAATTTTTTTTTCACTTAAAAGGGTAAACATCTCAAAAAACCCACTCAATACCATACCTATTAGATGGCTATTATTTTTAAAGATAAAGCAACAGAAAATTAAAAATGGGATGGTTAATTTCATATATTAGTTTGACTGGGTCATTGTATCCCCAGACATTTGGGCAAGCATTATTCTGGGTGTGTCTGTGAGGATGTTTCTGGATGAGATTAACATTTGCATCAGTAAACTAAGTAAAACAGATTGTCCTTCATAAAGTGGGTGGGCCTCATCCAATCAACTGATGACCTGAATAGAACAAAAAGGCTAAGTAAGAGGGAACTCCTTCTGCCTGACAACCTTGAGTCAGGGCACTGGTCTTTTCTTGCCTTTGGATTTAAACTGAAACATCAGTTCTTCTTGGATCTTGAGCCTACTGGCTTTTGGACTGGTACTTACACCACTGCCTTCTCTGGGTTTCTAACTTGTTGACTACAAATCTTGGAACTTCTCTGCCTCCATAATCACATGAGCCAACTCCCTATAATTTCTCTCTCTCTCTCTCTTCCTCTCTCTCCCTCTATCTCACTCTCTCTGTATTAGTCAGTACACTCACTAATTCAGGTGCAATGCTGGTGGGAATGTAAAATGATGTTTTCTCAAAAAAATTACATATAGAATTATCATATGATCTAGCAATTTCATTCCAAGTATCTTTCAATCCCAAATAATTGAAAGCTGGGACTTGGACAAATACTTGTACACCCACTTTGATAGCATATTATTTACAATAGCCAAAAGATGGAAACAATCCAAAATGCTCACTGATAGATGAATAGATAAACAAAATATGGTACCTACATGAAATGAGATCTTATATAGTTCTAAAAAGGAATGAAATTCTAACACGTGCTTCAATATAGATGAACCTTAAGGACATTGTGCTAAGTGAAATAAACCAATCACAAGTCATGATTCTACTCAGATGAGGTATTGAAAGTAGTCAAATTCATAGAAACAGAAAGCAGAATGTGGTTGCCAAGGGCTGGAAGAAGGGGAGATGGGGAGTATTTAATGGGTGCAGTGTTTCACTTTTGGAAGATATAAATAATTTGAGAGAGAGAGAAGTTGGTGAAGGTTGCACAACAATGTGAATGCACTTAATGCCACTGAACTGTGCCTTAAAATAGATAAAAAAAGTAAATTTTATGTTTTATATATATATACATATATATATATATATAAAATGTATATATATATATTTTTTTTTTTTTTTTTTTGAGTTGGAGTCTCACTCTGTCTCCCAGACTGGAGCGCAGTGGCATGCTCTCAGTCACCTCAGCCTGGACCTGCTGGGCTCCAGCGATCCTTCCACCTCAGCCTTCCGAGTAGCTGGAATTACAGGCATGTGCTACCACGCCCAGCTGATTTTTTTTTATTTATTGTAGAGATGAGGTCTCGCTGCCCAGGTGGGTCTCGAACCCGCGGGCTCAGGCAATCCACTCACCTCAGCCTCCCAAAGGCGCGGGATTACAGGCTGAGCCACCAAACCCGGCTTGTTATGTATATTTTTACCACAATAAAATAAAACCCATCCTAAATTTGCCTACAAAAGCCAGTCTCCTCATTCCTCCCCCTCCTCCCACCATGCTCTCCCCATTTCATTTTGTCTGCCCTCATTCAAGCATTTTCTTGGAAGCATTTTTTTTTTTTACTACTGACAAAGTTGATGCAGATGAAATAACCTCAACCATTGGATGCCTGTGACAAGATACTCGAGGTAGTAGCTGAGAATGGCAGAGCTGTCTGTTGACTAGAAGAGGTCTATGCCACTGTCTGGGTTTGTGCTGCTGAACTTGCGGAGGAAAGGGTGAGTAGGATCTTGAAGAAAAATATAAGTAAAATAAGCCAAAAAAAATAAGTACACACAGACAGAAGATATAGACAATTATAATCTTCTGGAGTCTTAGCTATTTTCTCATATGAAGCCGAGAGAATTGCTTCACAGCTTGGTAATAACATGGTGGTTTGAACACTTTACCCCAGTGCTCATCAACCTTTGGTCTGTGACAAGCTCATCTGGACGGTTTTGTTCAAATGCAGATTGCTGGACTGCTTCCCTAGGATTTCCGATTTGGTAAATTTCTTGGGCAGGGCCCAAGTATTTGTGTTTTCAGGTGATGCTAATATTGGTCTGGGCCCACACTTTGAGAATTGCTGCTTTAGTTGGATTAGTCTATGGCTGAGGTAGAGGTTTCATTCACAGGTAAGGAGAAAGAAGCTAGTACAGGGAATGATGGATATGCCTGGTGCTATATGGAGGGGCAATGCCTGGTGCTATATGGAGGGGCAAGTGTGTGATCTGCCAACTCTGAATTCCAGTGTCATTTCTCTTATTATTACTATGACTTGGGGATAAGCAACTGAATTTTCTTATCTTTAGAAATGCAGAATTATTGTGAGGATTAGAAATTCTCTCTCTCTCTCTCTCTCTCTTTCTCTCTCTCTCTCTCTCTCTGTGTGTGTGTGTGTGTGTGTATGAGGGAGTTCTGCCACCATATTCACTAAATGATACTCCATGAATGGTGTGTTCACTATTTTGTCATGTTACCCCAGTGGAGAGTTTTGGAGACAATATAAACGCATTGTGGGCCCAAGAGCAGAAGAAGAAGGGAAACATTGGAAGGGACCAGGGAGAGAGAAGCAAAAATCAAATCCACAGTTTGGCAAGGGCCTGGCTTTTGTCCAAGTTCACTAGGTCTTGAAGCCCCAGAAAAGTTGGCAATTGTACTCTTCAAGAGGTCCGTCTCACCACAAATGCATCCCGCTTGCTCTAAATTATCTTTAATGCTCCAGCTGGCCAAAGCACACCATGAGTCATTCATGAGGGTGCTGAAATTCAGAGACTTCTTTAAGGTGCCCAGAGGTACCCACAGCACTCTTGGCTGATTGATCATCATGGGGGTCGGTGTTACCACGTTTCACCTTGATTCTCTATCATTCACCCAGCCATGAGCTCCTGTATCACCACCGGTCAGTATCTCTGTCAGGGAGAATCAGGACATCTTGGTGGTTGTATGGACACATCTAGGGAACTCCATGGCACATTCCCTGGTCGTTTTCAAAAATAAAAAAAATAAAAAAAAATTAAAAAAGCCAAATGCCAACTAACATCAGTCTCTGTTGACACAGAGTCTGGTGAAATGTGTTTTCATCAGGGCTAGGCAACAGGCTTCTGGATGATATATGGTAGCCACCAGGCTGACAGGATCTTATTCTGCTCCACTGCCATGGCAGTGAAAGGTCATGCTGACCGATGACAATATGGGTGAGTGACATGGCTAGACACACGTCACCAGCAAGTTCTCAGAGAGAAGAAATGCCCACAGATATTAGATCCCTATCATTATATTCAGACTCATTAATTTTCAACATTTTCTCTAAGGGAAGAAAATGTGGGTGGAAACAGCAACAATAATAAAACAGTATCCAACCATGTAGAATGTGAAGTGATGAAGTCAAGGTCAACTTCACTGGGGGAAGGAAAATAAACAGACCCACCACCAGGTGATCCTCAGCCCAGATGCCTCCTGCAAGGCGTTACTAGAAGTGCTACACTAGCTGGGCTCGGTGGCTCAGCCTGTAATCCCGCACCTTTGGGAGGCTGAGGTGAGTGGATTGCCTGAGCCCGTGGGTTCGAGATCCGCCTGGGCAGTGAGACCTCTTCTCTACAATAAATCAAAAAAATCTGCCGGGTGTGGTAGCG
>NW_007231862.1:1643-13182 GCF_000164805.1 Carlito syrichta | reverse complement strand
CAAAAAAAAAAAAAAAAAAAAAAGAAGGGCTACACTAAACGTGATTTTACAAGTTTGGGAAACTTTTAAAATACAATAATCCAGTCCCCATTGAAAAAATATCAAAATCCTTGTGCTTACTTTTTTTTTTTTGAATTGGGCTCTCACTCTGTTGCCCAAGCTGTAGTGCAGTGGCACGATCACAGCTCATCACAATCTCGACCTCCTGGGCTCAGGTTGGCTAATTTATTTTTGGTAGAGACGAGGTCTTGAACTCCTGGGCTCAAACAATCCTTCCACTTCAGCCTCCCAAAGTGCTGGGATTACAGGCATGAGCCACTGCACCCGGCCTTACCTATTCTTTCATTATCCTTCTTCCTGAGGTGGGAAGAAGAACCTTTTATTCCTTTTTGTTGGGTTGGCTACTGTCTTGCTCCTTCAGCCTATCTTGTTCCGTACACCCAGCATTTGGAGTCACATAGAGTCCTCCCCAGAGGAAGCATCTGTTCAGGACTCAACCCTGGGACAGCTACCCAGCCCTGTAGAGGTGGCCCAGAGGCAGAAGCAGAGCTAGACAACTCTTGGCCGGGGAGGGCATTCTAGGACACTGTACCAGCGAGTGAATCAATTTCACTGATTTTAGTTTCTTGTTCCTGAAATTTCATCAGGGAACAGATCACAAAGTCAAGTGGACCATGGGTCACTTATCTCTCTACTGGACTGTAAATTCCTTGAGAGACTTTCCTTGTGACCTGCTACATGATATGACACAGGATATATAGGTTTTATGCCTATTTGAAAATGACACATTCTCTAATTGTTGGCATAGTTTATACATGTCCAGCTTGTCCACTGGAATGTTCAAACTTATGTACTTGCTGATTTTCTGCCTCCTTATTCTATTTGTTCCTACAACAATTGTGTTAAAATCTTTTGCTCTCATAGTGGATTTTCTTTCTGTAATCCTGTCAATTGTTTATGACCCAAGACTATGTTTTTATGATCATACAGTTCAGGATTGTTATATCTTCCTGGTAAAACTGTTACTTCTGTTAGTATGTAATAACCACTTACAATCTCAATGATGTTTTTTGCCTTAAGGAACCACTGATTCCTTCATCACCCAGTACACCTACTTTCTCAGTTGCAGCATCTGAACCTTCTGATTCATGCTTTATGAAGTGAAGCTGTACGCTCCCTTGACTGCTGACATCACATTCACATGGTTTTCTTTTTATGGTTTTTCTATTTTACAAACAAATATGGAAGGCAATAGCAAAAATAACAAATACTTTCATTTAAAACCAAACCAAATAGTTTCTATTTTCTTAAAAAAAATCATTTTCTTATGAATAAAATACCATGCTTTCCATTGTTCTTCATCTGCTAATTTCTGTTCATTCTTCAGTTCTCAGTGTAGACATCACCTCCTCTAGGAAGCCATCCCTAAATGCCTTCCCCCACTCCCATCACTGCACACACACTAATCAGGAGGGTTTCTTTTGTCATCTATTGGATCCTTCACAATATGAATGCCATCTGTTTACCTGCCTATGCCTGTACTTTGTGTGGGGACAAAATCAACTTCTTTGTTGCATCACATCCCTGGTCTACATACATTAGGCTGTTCATATGTATAGTTGAACTCAACAGCACAGGCTTCTCCTAGTATTCTTTTGCCCTAACTTTGGGTACGTGCTAAAGTTCAGTTCAATTTTTTTACTGATGGTCCCTTCCTTGGGTCCCTTATACCTCCTTGGCTTCAACTCATGCCCCTAGACTGATGACTTCTTATACCTATTCCTTTAATCCTGTCATCTGAGATGTCGATACACATCTCAGAAGCTCCAGCAGATGATCCCACTTGATGGTCACCACCTAAACACTCACTGTCTCAAATTGCCCATGTCCTCATGCTCACAAACCTTTTCTTTCTCCCAGTGCCTTGAATTTCCCCCCAAATTCCCCACCATTGTTGAAGCCATTCAGTCTCCTCTTTAGTGGTCCCCTAATTTTAGCCCATTCCCAACCAGGCACTAGACCCTTTCAATCGTGCTTATCTCTCTCTCTTCTGCTCAGGTCTCACTGCCTACACCCTGCTCCAGGAGTTTCTCTCTTGTGTCTGGAATGCGCACCCCCCTACTGGAGCCCCAATCACTGTTTTCATGGATGCCATTCTCAACCACATCACCTCCTGGCATCCCTCCAAGCCTCCTCTTCACCTGTCCCTGATGCTACTTTCTGCCCCAGCAGGGTGGCTTTCCTGCCACCCATAACCTTCATTCCCTCCTCTGTATTTGTTCCTTTACCTAGACTCCTTTGTCACGTCTCTCCATCAAGAAGCGAATTCAACTTCTTAATGAGCATGGGCCCTGACCCATCATAATGGACACCAGCCAGTCAGGATGGGACACAGAGATCAGCCATAAACTGGGAGCTGCTCAGTGTTAGCCCTGCTGCCCTCATCCCACTTTATCAGTGGATGCATGCTGGCTACTCCAGCCTTCACTAATCTCACTCCCCTTGCAGCCATCATCTGAATCACACCTATCAACGTATAATTAAGAGAGGGCATTGTTGTTTGATAGAGCATCACATGAGTTTTTTATTTTTTCAATTAGACTAAGAGCACTTTGACCCAGAGACCACACTTAGCATCAGTGGTTCTCAAAGTGTGATGCCTGAAGCAGCAGATTCTGATCAGAATCGCTTGGGAGCATGGGCATGGAAATTCTCAGGCCCCACCCCAGATGCATTGAATCAGATGCTCTGGGGGTAGACCAGGTAATCTGGATTTTAACAATCACCCTCCAGATGATTCTGACCCACACTCGAGTTTGAAAATCATCGTGTTGCATACTGTGGGGAAACTGAGGAAAATGGTCAAGGTAAGATCTCAATAAAGACTTACCTTGCTGACTGTTAATTCTGTCTTTGCACCCACCACTATATACATTAATTATGTGTAGCACAAACACTTGGATTTTGATTCTACAAACACAGAGTAATCACTTGGTATGTTAAAGATTCAGGGCTAGGAATATTTATGTGAGTTTATAATTTTATTCTTACAACAATCTTGTTTGGTAGATACTATTACTTCCATTTAACAGATAAGAAAATGGAAACCCAGGGAAGTTACAAGCCAGGCTTGAGTTTGCAGAGCAGGGAGTGGCAGGGCTGGTATCTGAACCATGGTTTCCTGACTCCGTGTTCAGTGCTCTTTACTTAAGGTCTTGCTGGATTGTTTGGGTAGGTGCCTTGCTGTGGCAATTGGTGATAAATTCCATGTTTCTATGAATGCTGATGACTAATAGTATTTATAGAAGGTATAATTTGAGCTCTGTTCTAGAGAAAGATTTAAACAAAATACTATAATTCATCGGCTGACATTTTAATATCCTTGAAATTAGAATGCATTTGATAATCAATAGCATGTCATAGTTTAATAATGTGTATTATAATCAGGAGTGTCTTAGATGCAATAAAATTCTGTAAAAAATGTGTGTGGTCCTTTCTATTTGGACAGAACTCTGTGTGTGTGTGTGTGTGTGTGTGTGTGTGTGTATTTGTGTATACTTGTGTGTGTGTGTTCCTTACCCTCTTATATTTACTTGTAACAAACATAACTTTTTAACACTGAGCTCTTGGTTCACAAGGGCAAAACAGTTGTGATATATTCTGGCCTTTAAAATTCTCCTTGGACACTTTTAGAAGAGGAGAAAGAGTAATAGTTTACATTCTCCATTTCCCAAAGGGATGACACGGATTCGACCTTCTCTGCTCCATTGTACACTCCTCAGAAATTTCAAAATATACAGGGAAAAATGTGAAGTCGGCTCTACTTTTCCAAACAGTGGCCTGAGTGCTTAGTCAATACGTAGAAAAATAAGAGGTTTATTTGCTTAGGATTTAACACAGCAGCTCTGACGATCTGTTATACATTTGGCACTTTGGTTATTTCCCTTTCGAGGCGAGCATGCAGTTCTTCACAGTCTGTCTGTAAAAGCAGAAAGGAGAATGGGACCAACTAAACCTCAACCACCCCATCCCCATGGCGGGCCCCCGTGGAGAGGGCACAACTCTGAGTGCTAGTCTTGGTTTTGACAGATGTGTTCTTAGCCACAGCATGTCCACGTCTTCCAGCACTTTCCGACCAAGGTAAGAAAAGATGGTAAATGGATTTATTCTGAAATGGGTTAGCATGCATAACTCCAGACATGTCATTCCCCTTACCTGCACTTCTGACCTACAGAGCTGTGAGATGACGAGCGGGGTCTGTTTTAACCTGCAAAATTGGTGGTAATTTGTTATGGTGTCAATAGAAAATGAATGCACTAGGTAACATCAAATACCTAGTCGTGTTGACTTACATACAAACCCCCAGCATTCAGGACTGTTCAGAGCAAGACTCCAACCTTCAATTTCATTATTTTATGCCTCCCCCTCATTGATGTTATTTTTTAACCAAGCTGGACAAATTGGTATTTCCCAGCCCTGCCCTGCCTTTTCCTGCCTCTATGGCTTAAAGAAAATCCCAAATCTCCTGCTGTTAAAATCCTATCCAAGCCGGGCTCCGTGGCTCAGCCTGTAATCCCGCGCCTTTGGGAGGCTGAGGTGAGTGGATTGCCTGAGCCTGTGGGTTTGAGACCCGCCTGGGCAGCGAGACCTCATCTCTACAATAAATAAAAAAATCAGCCGGGCGTGGTAGCGCAAGCCTGTAATTCCGGCTACTTGGAAGGCTGAGGCGGAAGGATCACCCGAGCCCAGCAGGTCGAGGCTGCGGTGGCTGAGAGCGGCCACTGCACTCCAGATTGGGCGACAGAGTGAGACTCCAACTCAAAAAAAAATAAAAAATAAAAAAATCCTATCCATCCTTCAATATCCTTAACTCAGGTATCACCTCTCTCAGGAAGCCTTCCCTGATTTCTCCAACGGCTCCCATCTATCTATCTTCTCTAACACCTTTCATGCCTAATGTTTCTATGGTATCACTTTCTTATTAATCTTCCCACAATAGTGCAGTGCTTCTTAAACTGAGGTCAGTACCACTCAGAATTCCCTGGATCCCGTTCCAAACCTACTGAACCAAGATCCTCAGTGGGATTCAGGAATCTGCACATTTAATAAGCTTCCTAGTCATTCTGGGCCCCTTGAATTTTGAGGATCACTGGTGTGGGGGAAAGAGCTCCCACCTTTTGGATAACTTTTAGATAATTTCATACAAATTTGAAGACAGAGGGAATAAATATTGTATCTTCATGAAGTTGTCATTTAGGTTGAACAATGGTCAAAACAGGGCCCGTCTGTTTATCTATACCTCATCCCTCTCCCTGATCCCCCTTGAGTTTTTTAAAGCAAATCTCAGTTACTGTATCATTTCATTTTTAAATGTTTCTTTACACAATCTAAAAGATAAAGGCTATTTTGTTTTGAGTCGTAACCACAACAGCGTGATCACTCCTAAAAAAATTCCCAATTCCTTGGTGTGGTAGGCAGAATCATGCCCCCTCCCCACAAAGATGTTCATAGTTAAAGTTCTGGAAAGTACAAATACACAACAAAAGGAATTTTGCATATGGAAGTAAAGTTAGGAACCTAAAAATGGGGTTTTTATTCTGGATTATTTAAAATAAAGATAGGTTATTTATTCTGGATTGTTTCTGTGTGGGCCCAATACACAAACCTTTTTTCTTTTTTTATAGAACAAATGACAATTTATTGAACTAAACTTGGCTTTCTCAAAACATGACTATCGGAGGGTGAACCTACCTTCTTAATAAGGTTTCAGATGCTCTCCATGAGAAATCTGCAGCCTTATCTCGATGAGGAAGTGCTCCTGGTTGATCCAGTCTTGCCATTGCCCACTGAGTTGTGGGAGAGGCCTTGAAGAATGTGACAGGGCCCTGGAGTGTAGGGTGCAGAGCCAGTTCTACCAGCTAGAAAGCCTCTCAGGTAATGCCTGGTGATTGTAGCCTGCCTCTCAGGTAATGCTTGGTGACTGTAACCTGTTCCATGAGTGTTTAAAAGCAGACAACTGTCTCCAGCTGGAAGAAGAGGAGGAAGGCAGGAGAGAGGTACAGCAGAAGGGGAAGTTAGGGAGAGTCTGAGTGTGAGAGGGTGTGATGAGTCGTTGCTGACTTTGGGATAGAGGACCCATGAGCCGGGGCCAGAGGCAGACCTTGAAGGGCTGAGGGTCCCAGAAGCAGGGATCTCAGTCCTACCAGAGAATGGTTTTAACCAACCACTTGAATGGCTTGAAACTAGGTTTTTCCCCTAGAGCCTCCAGAAAGGAGCACAACCCTGCTGATACCTTAGTTTTGGCCTTGTGAAACTCTAAGCAGAAGTCCAGCTGAGTGAGGCTATACCTGAACTTCTGACCTTCAGAGCTATGAGGTGACAAGTGGGAACTATTTTAAGCTGCAACATTTGTGATAATTTGTTATGGTGTCAATAGAATACGAACACACTAGGTATCATCAAATACCAAGTCAGTACCCAAATCCTCCCTATTGTCTAAAAAATGTTTTTATATAGTTGGTTTATTTGAATTGGAATCTCAGCAAGGTCCATTCATGTCATTTGGTTAAAATGCTTCTGAAACTTCTTTTAGTCCATAGAGACTTCTCTGCCTTTTTTCCCCCTAGAAATTTATCTTTGGAAGGAACCAGGTCATTCTGAACTGAAGAATTCCTCATATTTTGGATTTCTCATTTACAAACTCATGATGTAGTTTGAAAATTTCCTCTGTCCCTTGCTTAACCTTATCAGCTGGTGGTGGATTTAGTCACTTAGTCAAATTCAGGTCTGACTTTTTGACGATCAGTGGTTGTGTACCTCCCCAGAATATTACATTGGGAGGCACCTTCTGTCTGGTTGTCTTTTCTTTTGTAACATTAGGCTTGATCCATCCAATGTATGGCTCCTCACCAGTTTTTGTACCTAATGGTTTTTTTCAGTCATCGATGATTATTGCCTGGAACTATCTCTTCATTAGGGTTTGCAGAGTGGCAATATTCTAAATCTATCACTTATTTTTCACATGTCAACTGGAATCTTCTAAAATGCACCAACCATTTGGTTATATTTCATACAGAATAGTCATAATAGTTGCTTGATCCTGCAAAGGCACCAAAGATAGGTCTGGGTTCTAGTTCTGCATCTGCTACATAGTGGCTAGTTTGCTTTGAGCAAGTTATTGTACACCTTTGAACCTCAGGTGCCTTATAAAATCGAGACAGCACTGTGGGGTGGTTGCAATAATTCCATAAATGAACATACGTAAGAGCCAGCTGCTTGCTACAGAGCACATGCTAGTCAAACATCTGCCATGTCTGGAATGCCCTCTTGGGATGACTCCAGAATTGGGTAACTGTGGGGATTGCCCAGGGACACCCTACATCTTCCTCCTCTGGGGGAATCCCTCCAGGCCTTTCACAGTCCCTCAGAACTGCAGCTGTTGACAGTAGAAGGGTTCACACTGGCTTCTCAGGGGAAGCCCTGAGGCTTTCGTCAGCATCTCCCTAGGGCCTGCTGTTTGCAGTCAGGTTTGTGTTTTACTATGAGTCGGTTTTCAGCAGGGAGAAGTGCAGGTGGTGGGGTAGGAAGAAGTGGCTTGACTTTCCTCCCAATCCAGTCATTAACTGGCTGTGTGGAGTGGGGCTATGAGCCAACAGAGGTCTTGGCTTCCCCTCCAGCCCCAGCCCCCTTCCTCATCAGCGTCCCAACCTCAGCAAGCAGGGCCGGGGGTTTCGCCTGCCTCTGTCATTTCCCATAGGCCGAGGGTGGAACGTTCTACAATCTCAGGACTCTCCTACAAGGGTTGTTGTTGTCCCTCCAGCCTGGCTGAGCTGAGTGACCGTCCCTCTAATGGCTATGACCCTCTCAGGCCTGTTCTGCATAATCAGAATAAATTGGAGGCTAAAATATTTGTCTGGACAATTCTGATCAAAAATGCCCCTTGCTTTGATCTTTCAGTCAAAACAAGGTCTTCTCCCTGTATTCTGACAATATTGACCTCGAGCCACTTGTTCAGCTTGGAAGGCAGGTTCTCAGGGCTCATTAAGGACCTTTCTCAGCCGCACAGTCCCGGCGAGGCCCTGGGCTTTGTGCTTTGCTTTGGTAATGTAAATAGTTATTGGCAAGTGTGGAGTTTGGCCTGGAAACTCCAACTTCAGTGGTGCCAAGCTGCTACCTGCCTTCTGTCTGCACATTCAGGATTTGCATTGAGCACTCCACAAAGGGACAGCCAGAGGGAGGGGGCTATAGGGAGAGAGGCAGGCACCTGAGTGACAACACTCTTTGGAGAGATTATAGGAGTCAAGCAATCTTTCTTTCTGTTTTCCCACAAAAGGAATTAGATCAGGAATTTCAGCAACTGAGCTTCAGGTATGTAAGTGGCTAGTCTCAGCTGGCGGTGTAACGATGGGAGGCCCACCTCCCGCCCTGCCCTTTTGCTGAGCTAAGTAAGGAATCTTACAAAACCATGATTGTAAAATTGGGATCATGGGCATAAGCAGAATAATCATTCCTGCTTCTACCACAGGACAGTGAAAGAGCACTGAAGACCAATACATTGATTTGTATTATGAGTTAGTTTTAAGTTATCTGAAGGCGGTCAGAGAGGACACCATTTTTTTTTTTGGTCCGCTGAGAATCCCTTCAGTTGGATTACATGGTTCCCCAATGCTCAGGGTTGCTGATTACCATAACCACCTCTACCCCAGCCACGCCATCTCTACCCTTACTCCAGTCACTGTGGTAGGCACAAGACCAGAACAGGCCAACTGTATTTATCCCACTCCCAGGCCCTGTGATTGGTTCTGAGATGGGTGCTGGCCTGATCCATGCCAATCAGAGTCCCTCAGTTGGCTTCCAGGGCTCTCAATTTCCACTGGGCTGCTGAAGTGGTTTGATGTAAGATTGAACTATTTGTAGCCGTACCCCCTTCCCCATGATCCCTACTACATGGGAATGTCATCTGCAGTATGAGAGATCAGAAAGAAGCTGACTCAGAACATGGTGATGTGCCACTGAGAATAGCTCCTGTAACTCCTCAGTTACAGGAGTTGAGTTTGTTGGGCCCCTGTCACTTGTAAACAAATGAATTTTGACTCAGACAGGGATTATAAATCTGGTCCTGGAATCAAATTCTAATCTGCCACCCATTTGCTGGTTGTGTGAACTTGGGCAACTTGCTTAACTTCTTTGAACCTGTTTCCTTATCTGTGAGTGAGGGATGTGATATCTACCTCACAGAATTGCTATACAGATTGAATGACAACAAGTAATAGATATTAAGTTCAGCAACTGGCACACAGTAGGTACTCAAGAAGTATTTGCTGAGTATCTAAAATAATATTTGTTGAATTAATCTAAGGAATGTTTTCATTCTGAGAGTAACATTTGCTTCTCAAAGTAGGTCACGAGTATGGAAGATGCATGGTGTGGTCTTGGGGTACTAGCAACTATGGAGTAAGTAAGCATGCAACTCTTCTTAGATTATCAAATTAATTACTTTAATATATTTTATATTAAAAGAAAACAGACATATTATGGACTGGAATATAAATACAAGACTTCAAAGGAACTCCTTGCATGTAGATTGATGCTGTTCTTTTTCACAGAGTGTGCTCTGATATGGGGTTTTCCAGGTACTGAAGAGGAGTATTGTGGCCAGGGAGCTGGAGATGTTGGCTCTAGCCTGCCTCAGTGACTCTGTGAGGTCTCAGCAAGTCATTTAACCTTGCTCATTCTTTTTTTTCCATCCAAAAAAGAGTTTACTTGACCTTGAAATCTTTTCTGAGCATTCTAGCAGTTCATCCCATCTTTGCCATGTGAGTTTGTGAATTCCTTGTCAGTAGAAATGTTAAAGAGAGGCCTAAATGGATTAAGCTATCAGTTAGAGGGTTTAACTGGTTTAATTTTAGGTCCAATTCTATGATTCTATGATCATATTATAATGTTACATAATACTATAATGCTACATCATTAATATTATATCATATGATAAACCTAATCAAATATTGATGGTGATGCTGATCTTTTAGGTATATGACAATGTGTTTAAAGCCAAAAGAGAGTTGGTTAGGCATAAACCAAACCAAGGCAGCTCTGTGGGAATTTACAAGGAGACGATGAAGGTTTTCTTAAACATGGAAAGTCAATATGAAACTATGCCTAGCAGAGCTGGAAGGGTAGAAGAGGTTGGGACAGAGATATTTAAGACTTGCCAAATATCCATGGCTTCCTCCACATTCCAGCATCCCTTGAGGTTGGCCAGGGCCATGTGACTAGCTCTAGCCAATCAGCTCTGAGTGGAAGTGACAGGTATCACTTTCAAGCTGAGGTCAGAAAAAGCTCCCGGGAGACCTCCCACCTCTCTTCTTCCCTACCTCAGAGAGCAGAAGTTGTGTTTTGAGATGGTGGAGCCAGCCACAAGATGGAGACTGCCAGGACAGCCTCCTTTTGAGGCACTGCTTAAAAGGAGCTACCAGACCCATGGGACAGGCTTTACTTTTAAAATTTTTAAACAGAGAATATATAAACTTTAAGGTCTAAGACAAAATTAACTTTTAGTATATGCATGCAAATGTTCTAAGCTTTTTTGTGAACAAAGTTTTTACTTTACTCAAATCACAACTATATTAACAGTTCAAATGGTTGATACACAATGACAGTAAAAGAGAAAATATTCATTAATTGAATTTGGATAAGACTGTTTCGGGAGTTCTGGTAAGATGACGATGGCATAGGTGAACTTGTGAGATTCTCCAAACGTGAGTTCCCAAAAAGACTCTCACTTTCCTTCCCCCATCCCCCAGCCCACCACCAGTTGTGCTGGTCTGAGGCCTGGGGTCCTTCGGTGCCATGCAGGGCCGGATATTGCAGCCCCCTGCTGTGGCTGTTCCACCATACATGACTCTCACCTGTGTGGGAGTCTCGGGTCTCAGATCCCTCCCTGGCTACATTGTCTCACACCCAGCACCCAGCACCAAGCCACCAGTCACTCAGGGAGGCTCTGGGTGCCCGTTCCTCAGAGACACCAGTCCCATTCCTGGCTGAAGTACCCTGTGGGGGGCCCAGGGCCACTCTTGCCACTCATTGCCTGCCCGTTGGAGCTTTGGTGCTCTGGAGCTCTGGGCCCACCCTGGCTGAGGCACTCAGCATGTGACCCCAAGCTTGGAGACCCAGACAAGTGGAGAGAAACAGATCTACGAAAGAGAATCTGCCTCCGCCATTCTCCAGGCAGATATTTTATTGCCCCACCCACCTATCAACAACCCTCACCTCAGTTCCTAAGGGACCAAGCCCACATACTACTGCACAGACAGATTGTAAGGCAGAGGGAAATAGGTTCCAGTGTGCTCATACACCTGTTTGTGGATGCTAGAATCAGCATATACATTCTGAACCACAGCTTCCCCCTCAACTAAACCTCAAAACTGCAAAAAGTACAGTGTGCAGCCCACACTCCAACCTCAAAAGTGAACAAAGCCAGAATACCCTCACATGGAAAAACAGGATATTGCAGAAGTGAAACAAAAGAAACCCCACCTTC
>NW_007231862.1:0-1623 GCF_000164805.1 Carlito syrichta | reverse complement strand
TACCCAAATGAAGAAAAACCAAAAGAAGAGTATGGGTCTCTCCCAGACCCCTGGGAGGGCAGACACTGAGAAAACTGACTTCGGAATGCAAACAACAAAGAGCCCCCAGAATGAAGGGTCTCAAACTATAAACCTAGATATCAAGACATTAATGGAGAGATTAAAAAGAATTGAGGAGACACAAGAAGAAACTAGGAAGGAGCTGATATCTGAGATAACAGTAATAAAGAATACTGTGAATGAAATAAATAACAAACTGATAAACATGGAAAGCAGAATTACCCAAGCAGAAGAAAGAATTTCAGAGCTTGAGGACCAAAATATAGAACTAACCCAAACTATTAAAAACACAGAACATAAGCTCAAAAGACAGAACAAAACCTTTAAGAGATGAGTGATTACTTCAAGAGACTGAACCTAAGAGTAATTTGCCTTCCTGAGGCAGAAAGAGAGACAGAGACCACACTGGAACAAACTTTCCATGAGATCATTCAAGAAAACTTCCCTTATCTAATCAATGATGCAAAAATTCAAACACAAGAGATTCAGAGAACCCCTGCAAGACAACAAATGAGAATACCAACTCTTAGACACATAATAATTTGCCTAAACAAAGTAGGCATAAAAGAAAAAATCCTAAAGGCAGGAAGAGAAAAAGGCCAGATTACCTACCATGGAAGACCAATTAGAATAGAGGCAAATTAATCTACAGAAACCCTGCAGGCTAGGAGAGCTTGGAGCCCTATCTTCAAAGTCCTAAAAGATAAGCAATTTCAACCAAGAATAACCTACCCGGCCAAGCTAAGCTTCATCAGTGAGGGAGAATTAAAATCTTTCCCAGATATCCAATCCCTAAGAACTTATGCTGCCACCAAACCACCTCTACATGAAACACTTAAGAAAGTACTAGACACAGAAGAAAAGGAAAAAAGAACAATGTTCTTCACAAGAGTACAGGAAAAAGAATAAAATATACATGAACCAACCCCAAAACCAAAAGAAAGACAAAAAAACCAAGTGGAAGAACAACAACTCTATAAGAACTCTATGATAGGGACAAACTCTCACATTTCAATAATTAGCCTGAATGTGAATGGACTAATCGAACCACTGAAAAGACATAGAATGGCAAAATGGATAAAATATCACCAGGCAACAATATACTGCCTTCAAGAGACCCATCTCACTAGAAGGGGCATACACAGACTCAAAGTAAGGGATGGGAAACAAATATTCAGGTGAATGGTACACAAAAGAAAGGAGGAGTTGCAATCCTAATTTCAGACAAAATACCATTTAAGCTATCAAAAATTTAAAAAGATACAGAGGGCCACTACATAATGATAAAAGTTTAGTCCATCAACAAGAAATATCTATCCTAAACATATATGCACCCAACATAGGTGTGCCAACTTTTAAAAAGCAACTTCTAGGAAAACTAAAGAAAGATATTGACTCTAACACCACCATAACTGGGGACTTTAATATCCCACTCACAACCCTACACAGATCATCAGGACAAAAAATCAGCATGGAGATCTGGAACCTCAATGTGACTCCGGACCAAATGGACTTAATTGATACCTACAGAACACTCCATCCAAAGACCACAGAATACACAAT
>NW_007231861.1:376344-393358 GCF_000164805.1 Carlito syrichta | reverse complement strand
ATGCCCGGCTGATTTTTTGATTTATTGTAGAGATGAGGTCTCACTGCCCAGGCGGGTCTCAAACCCGCGGGCTCAGGCAATCCACTCACCTCAGCCTGAGACCTCATTTCTATGAGAAAACAAAACATTAGCTGGGTATAGTGGCACGTGCCTGTAGCCCTAGCTACTCTGGAGGCTGAGCCCAGGAGGTCAAGCCTGTGGTGAGCCGTGATTGTGCCACAGCATATGTGAGAGAGAGAGAGACAGAGAGACAGAGAGAGACAGAGAGAGAGAGAGAGAGAGAGAGAGAGAGAGACACAAATTGAGTAATCTGAGATAGTATGATAAATGATTAATAATTTTCTGGTCAGTTTTCTTGTATAAAATGAAGGAAGTGTAGCTTCTCTGTCAGACTAGATGACCCGAAAACCCTGTGTGACAAAATACTTAGAAATGCTAGATAAACTAGGTAAGCTTGCAATAAAGGGAAGTCCTCCAGGGCCATGTTTGTTTTGCTTTCTCCTGTATTACCGGCACCTAGGAGAGGGCCTTGCATATAGCAAGCACTAAATTATAACTGGTGAATGTTGCCAAGTGAACGCAAAGGAGAGTCTGGAAAGATCTGTTAATAGTAAAGGGTGTGGGTCAAGGAAAAAGAGGTTCATAGACAGTAGGAGAAGTGCTAAGAAGGCTTAGTCTAGAATTAAGTAGCCCTGGAATTCCAATCAGGAACACTGATACAACAGTATAGGCCTTGTGAAAGTATAGATCTACAAACCTATAATACTTACAGCTGGTTTGTGCTGTCAGTTGACTAGTGCCTTAATTTTACCTTCTGTGAAATGGAACTATAGTAGTGTCCTCTTATCTGAAGGAGATACATTTCGAGACCTCTAGTGGATACCTGAAGCCACGGATAATATCAAATCCTATATACATTATATTTTTCCCTATATATATGCATACCTATGACAAAGTTTAATTTATAAATTAGGCACAGTAAAAGATCAACAATAATAAAGTAGAACTGTAATAAAAGTTATATGGATGTGATCTCTCTCCCTCTCTCAAAATACTCTACTGTCTTGTACTAACCCTTCTTTTTGTGATGACATGAGATGATACAATGCTTGCATGATGAGACCAAGTGAAGTGAATGGTGCAGGCATTGTGACACAGTGTTAGGCTACCGTTGACCTTCAGACAACACTCAGAAGGAGGAGCATCTGCTTCGGGTGACTGTGGATCACTGGGCCGTGATGATGCTAACAGCTGGATGTCAGGAGCAGACACAATCTATGACTATGGGTGGGCAGCATAGACAATGTGAATATATTGGACGAAGGGATGACTCACGTCCTGTGTGGGTTGCAGTGAGCGTTCATCATGATACTCAGAACAGTGTGTATCTTATGAACTATGTCTGGAATTTTCCATTTAATAGTTTGGAACCACGATTGACAGTGGGTAAATGAAACTGTAGAACCTGAAACCAAGGTTAAGGGGGAACAACTATATGTATACTGCCAATAATGTGTTCTCCTTACAGGAGATCTTATTAGAAGATAATGGCAAAAGTTTGTGAAACAAGCAAAGAAGGTAATGAATGCTCAACATTACTGATAGCCAAGTATGAGTGTATAATGAAAAGATATGAGGCCATCAGGACTTCATAAAGATTTTTAAAAACTCAACTGAATTTCTGATGTCAGTATCACCCTAAGGTACATTTCTTATAATTGTTTTACTATCTCATATCATTGAGAATAGTTCACATACTGGAGGAGAATTAGGACATGGAGGGCATAAAGAATCACAGGTTTAATGTTGATCATAACTTCATAATAAAACATGAACCTGAGAAATTCATATTTGAGAAGAAAAAGTTAAAGCCTAAAACATTTTTTTTTTTTAAAGTCAGAGTCTCTCTCTGTTGCCCAGGCTGGAGTGCAGTGGCATGCTCACAGCTCACCGCAGCCTCGACCTCCTGAGCTCAGGTGATCCTTCCACTCCATCCTTCCAGTAGCTAGGACTACGGGCATGTGCCACCATGCTCATCCTATTTTCTGATATATATATTTTTTGAGTTGGAGTCTCTCACTCTGTCGCCCAGGCTGGAGCGCAGTGGCATGCTCACGGCCACCGGCAGCCTCGACCTGCTGGGCTCAGGTGATCCTTCGGCCTCTGCCTTCCAAGTAGCTGGAACTATAGGCATGCGCCACCACACCTTGCCAATTTTTTGATTTATTGTAGAGAGGAGGTCTTGCCAAGTTGCCCAGGCTGTTCTTGAACCTGTGGGCTTAGACAATCCTCTCACCTCAGTCTCCCAAAGTGCTGGGATTAAAGGCGTGAGCCACTGAGCCTGGCTTTTAAACATTTTATGTGATGTTATTCAGAAGAACCTATTTATTAAAAAATTGGGGAGAGAGGAGCACACCTCATCAACAAGGGTACCTGAATAATCAACATTTGTATACCTAACCCTGAATTGTACCCCACATCTTTCTTATAATAATAATAATTTAAAAATATATATATATAAAATTAAGACTGGGCGCAGTGGCTCAAGTCTATAATCCCAGCACTTTGGGAAGTCAAGGTGAGGAGAGTGCCTGAGCCCACAGGTTCAAGAACAGCCCAGGCAACTTGGCGAGACTTTGTCTCGACAATAAATCAAAAATTAGCTGGGCATGGTAGCGTGTGCCTATAGTTCTGGCTACTTAGAAGGCTTAGGCAGAAAGAGCATGAGCATGCCACGGCACTCCAGCCTGGGCGACGGAGTGAGACTCCAACTCAAAAAAAAAAAAAAAAAATTAAGCACAATTTTTGCTTCTCATTATGAGTGAATTCATTCAGGTATTTTATCTTTTTTGGACCTAAGTTAGTATTATCCTAATATAGAAAGTAGAACATTTGTCTATGGAACCAGAGTCGGAAGTACATAGTGAATACTGTCATCAAGTGCTAAGTTTCCAGAGTAACTGGTAATAATGAAAAATTAATATTTTAGAGTTGGTTATTTCAGATTATTTTGAAAAGCATACTGGTATTCTAGTTTTTGTTTTCTCCAAAAAGCAATTCATCCTGAAAGGCAACTAAATTAATGCAGTCTGAATCTTAAGGGTTGGTCGATTAAACAGCTTTTATGAACAATAGTTTTGAACCCATGGGATCCTGAGATGGCTGCCCTCAGGAGGAGACGGTAATAACCTTATTCAATGTATGTCGCATACATAGATGATGAAAGTTTTGGGGTATCAGCGCCTACGTGGAAGATTCTTGATTCCTTTAACCCTATGCAAAAGTCAAACAGTCTGGCAGAGCAAATCACCTTCTGGATAGCTACAGCATAAGAATACTTCTTCATTACCCACAGGTGAGGGATCCTGGGGATTAACTATCTCCTAAGCCAGGCATGGTGGCACATGCCTGTAGTCCCAGTCACCTGGGGGGCTGCGGCAGGAGGATTGCTCGAGTCCAGGAGCTGGAGGTTGAAGTGACTATGATTCTGTCACTGCACTCCAGTCTGGGTGACAGAGGGAGATCCTGTCTCTAAAAAAACACAAAAAAACAAAAAACCCCACCTCTCCCCCACAATACCTCTAAGTTTGAAAAGTCTCCATGTCCTCTGCGTGGTCAATGAATCAAAGGAAAGTGTGGCTGGTTTGCAACCTGCAAAGCATTCCTGGGCACTTACTCTCAGAACCATACATGTGTAGTCCTGACAGGGTACTGCCCTCTCTGAAGACTCAAAAGTGGAACTGTGGAATTATACTGGACTATATTTTACAGTCTCAGGCTCATACTGCCTCTCTTAGTAATCTGTGAGATAGGAACAAATTGCACCATTTCTTTCTGTTTGCTTCAGGTTCGTTGTAGACAGAAAGGGGAGGGGTTGAAGTACAAATAAATACCCACTTCTACCAGGGGATGAATGAATGTCATATAGATGAAATAGCATTTTCTTGTGCTCTTCTAATTCGAATATAATCTTTCTAATAATCAACTATCTGTCTGGAATTTTCACATAAGATGATAAGTAAGAACAGAATCGATTTCCTTTTTTTTGGGAGATAGCGTTTCACTCTGTCACCCAGGCTAAAGTGCAGTAGCATGAACATGGCTCACCATAGCCTTGACCTCCTGGGCTCAAGCGATCCTTCTGCCTCAGCCTCTCAAGTAGCTGAGACTACAAACACATGCCATCATTCCTTTCTAATTTTTGTTTTTTTGTAGAGATGAGGTTTTGCTATGTTTCCTAGGCTGGTCTTGGACTCCTAGGTTCAAGTGATTCTCCTGCCTCAGCCTCCCAAAGTTCTGGGATTACAGGCATGAGCCACTGTGCCCAGCTTCAGAATCAATTCTAATTCTGGCTCCATCACTGAGTCCTCATGGAAACTTGGCAAAAAAATTTAACCATTTTGGTCTTAGGTACTTATCTATATAATGAATATTGTACTATCCAAAGTTGTGGTGAAGATCAGAGATGATATATATAAAGAACTTGTGCCAGCATATTATAGTCAACTGATAAGTGGTAGCCATTATTGTCACTATTCTATTTTCACATAATTCTGAAAAGTCATACCAGTCAGGGATAAAAGGAACAGTCATGTCACAAATGTAAAATTATATAATTAGTAAGTGAGTAAGATGAAATGTATACTTGGAAGTTATTTTCCTGGTATTGAGAACTACAGAAAGGCAGGCATTTAAACAATGCTCTCCAGTGATGACAACATAAGATTTAAGAAAAACATATTACAATTTAGATTTTTTAAAAAAATTCTATATTATAGTCACATCGTTAAAAAGAACAGGTGGGACTGGGTATGATGGCTCACACCTGTACTCCCAGCACTTTCGGAGGCTAAAGCAGGAGGACTGAATGAAGCCAGAAATTCGAGACTAGCCTGAGTAACATAGCAAGACCCCTGTCTCTACCAAAAGCAAAAGAAAAAAAAAGCCCAGCATGGCAGTGCACACCTGTAGTTGCTGCTACTCAGGAGGCTGAGGTGGGAGGATCTCTTGAGCCCAGGAGTTCTAGGTTGCAGTGAACTCTGATCGCCCCACTGCACTCCAGCCTGAGTAATAAAGTAAGACTATGTATCTTAAAAAAAAGTGAAAAAAGGTACCACTATCTCTTTTTCCCAACTGCTCTGAGAAATATGTTAGTCCTCAGAGGAGTAGAATACCAGGTGCTAGTTGTATAATTCTGAATACTACAGCCAGACTGAGTATTACATAAAGTCACTGGAGGTGACTGAGAATGACAGTCACAGTCACTGCGATTCCCTCTCTGCAACATGTACCACCGATGGCATAGCCGTTTCTGTGGAACAGGGGTCTGGGAAAGGGAATGGAAGTGAGGAATCCAAGCACTGTAGGTTTTCTACCTTATTTAATTTCCTACCAACCCCGTGAGGTAGGTAATGCTATCCCAATTTTATGGATGAGGAACATGAGTCTTAGAGAAGTAATTTGTTCAAGTGGTAAATGGAGTAGCTAGAGTTACAACCTAGGTCTTATTAGCTCTCTACCAGCCTGTTACTAGGAAGAATGACATTTGTTTTCCATTAATATAATATTTGGCACATAGTAGATATTCGATGGATCTAAAATGAATGGGCGAATAAATCACGCAATGTTTGGATGATCTGCTAAATCTGTCAGCAGAAAAAGCTGGTAAGGCCAGGACTACCCTTTACAGAATGGTTCTGCCAAATGTCTAGAACAACCAGTGTTTTACACGTTAGACTATGAGTTTCTTTCAGATAAATACTGTGCCTTCGTGTCCCTCATGCCTAGAAAATACTGGCATCAAAGAACATATTGTCTGACAATGAATCCTAACATAGAGGATTAAAAAATTGTAGTTGTAAATGAGATTGTCTAGATTCAAACCAAATCAGTTTAAGTTTGTGGCTTTTACTCTTATACTGTTATAGTTGACTTTTTAATAACAGAAAAAACATCCTAGCCTGTCTTGAAAAGCCCAACCTGCCTATGACACATCTGTGTAGAACACATGGGGGCAAAGCCAAACTTCACACAAGCAGCAAATACAACATGGAGGTTGTAAAATTCTAGAGGTGAAAAGAATAAAATAATGCCAAGAGCAAGGCCATCTTGCAATAGCCACTGTGGCTACACAAATGGCAGCAGAGCTTTCCAGGGTTCCATCTGAGTTTATGTTCAATCTTGCGCGAGGGCTGACAATCACAGCGGGGCTTCTTCATGACTTACAGTCTGAACATACTGGCTGGCACCCGCCACAGAACATCTGGAGTTTGTTAGACAACCTTTCGTTTTTTATTTTTTTCATAGGCCCGGGCCCCTTCCTCTCTTGCAGCCTCTCCAAATGCTGCTTTGCCATGAATGAGGGAAGGAGACAAGTTACCCTGGGGAGTGGGTGTGTAAGTAAACTGGGACCATATTAGAGTGACCCCAAGTCTGTATATTCCTCACTGCTTCACCTCCTTCTGACGATAGGATTCGCATGGGAACGACAACAGCCTATCAGGGGAGTGGCAGCTCCATTTACTGGAGAGCCTGGTCAATGCTGACTGCTTCCCTGTTAGGAAATGGCTTTAGATTGAGGCACATTCCAGCAATTCAAGAACTAGAAGCTTTAAATTAAAACAACATTGATGCCATATCCTCTTTCCAAAAGGCCTTTCCCTTGTCCAAAAGTTAGTACACACACACTTAGAGGAATTAAAGAACCGAATGTCTTTGGCAAGACTCCTCTCCTCTTGCTCACAGCATCCCAGATACATTTTGAGAGGGCAAGAATATGAAACTTTACATGAAAGGGAGACAGGAAAAAGACTGTAGGAAGGACTCCTGAGAACTGTAGTATTTCTCTCTCTTTTTTTTTTTTTTGAGTAGGAGTCTCACTCTGTGGCCCAGGCTGGAGTGCAGTGGCACATTCATGGCCACCCCAGTGTGAACCTGCTGGACTCCAGTGATCCTTTTACCTCAGCCTTCCAAGTAGCTGGAACTACAGGCGCATGCTACCATGCCTGGCTAATTATTTCTTTATTTATTGTAGAGGCAAGGTCTTGCCAAGTTGCCTGGGCTGGTCTCGAACCCACAGCTCAGGCAATCCACTTGCCTTGGACTCCCAAAATGCTAGGATTACAGGCTGAGCTATGGAGCCCAGCTGTATTTTTCTTTTGTTTTTTTGAGTTGGAGTCTCACTCTGTCGCCCAAGCTGGAGTGCAGTGGCAGGCTCGACCTGCTGGGCTCCGGTGATCTTTCCGCCTCAGCCTTCCAAGTAGCCAGAACTACAGGCACGTACTACCACACCCAGCTAATTTTTTGATTTATTGTAGAGACAAGGTCTCATCCTGTTGCCCAGGCTGGTCTCAAACCCACAGGCTCAGACAATCCTTTCGTCTCGTCTTCCCAAAGTGCTGGGATTATAGGCTTGAGCCACCATGCCTGGCCTGTATTTTTCTCTTTACCTACAGAACATCCCAGGCATATAATTAGATATGAAAACACTGGGAACTTTTAAGCTACTCCTTTCTAAGGTTATACGATCATAATTTAGTTAATTTTCTTAATTTTCACTCAATGAAAACATTTAGTTTTGAGAGGCAAGTAATCAAAAGCCACTGTGAATGAGGTACAGTATTCTGGTGTATTGTCAGAATATTCTACTTGGTATCTTGAGGTGAAGGGACCATAAACTACTTAAATAATATACCTATGTATTAAGGCATAACTAATTAGGAGAACTGATATTGCTAATATATATACTCACAAACTAGTGAACTATTTTTTTCATTAATACCCTCCTATTTTCTACTATCAGCTTTGATATGGTTTTCAACTACTGAACTGATGTCTTTAATAATAAGCACATTCTTCCTATTTTACACAACAGGCATTCAAGTATTAGATGATGCCCTCTTTTGCTAAAAATTATTTTAGGACATGGGAAGAGTTTTCTTTCACTTATGCAATGAGTTACATTTTGCTGTTCAACAATCTATCCTGTAGTGAAGGGACAACTCTTGGTATTTTTCTCAGCAAAGTCAGCCACATAAACAAATACAAATTCTACTTCTAAATGGTTTTAACGTTGGGCTACAAAGGAAATACCTTTACTATTTGAATATTGATTCTTGTTAATATAAACATTAAATATTATATAAGGCACTATCAATTGGGGACTTATTCTCCTAGGATAGAAAAGAAAGAAAATTTCTTCACTTAAAAAACTCTTTTTCCAATCTCATTCTTTGAGGCAGAAGAGCAAATCTGGGCAGCCAAAATGTACAGAAAATGTGACATGGAATGCCGGAGATGACAATGGTGGGTGGGACTGTGGACACTGCACATGGACACGAACGGTCAGTGCCCAGCTAAAGCAGGGCATCAGACTTTAAGATTCTGCTTTCTTCTTATTTTCAAAAGGGAACCCCTGACCACCCCTTTTTAAACCGTGGCAAAATAGACATAACATAAATAGGCAAGTATCATCAAAGGTGAGATTTTTAGCTCATATTTCCACAGATAAAAGGCCTTCCATGACTATTAAGCATTTGATTTGGGGAGGGTTTAGGCTGAAAAAGAAAAGGGCCAAATTTTGTTCCTACCTTCAGAGCTCACCCAACCCTGAATAACTGAAAACCTTTTTTTGTGTGTGTGAGTCAGGGTCTCTCTGTTGCCCAGGCTGGAGTGCAGTGGCATGCTCATGGCCACCATAGCCTTGACCAGCTGGGCTCAGGTGATCCTTCTGCCTCAGTCTTCCAGGTACCTGGAACTACAGGTGTGCGCTATCAACTCTGGCTTATTTTTTGATTTATAATAGAGACGAGGTCTCACCAAGTTGCCCAGGCTGGTCTCGAACCCTTGAGCTCAGGCAATCCTCTCACCTTGGCCTCCCAAAGTGCTGGGATTACAGGCTTGAGCCACCATGCCTGGCCTGAAAACCATTTAATAAAAAACATTCTTAGTGCATGCTATCATAGGAATCTGGTATCTGGTTGGACGTTAAAAATTAAAAAAGTCCTTTTCTTTTTAAATGGGCTGATTCCATTAATTCATACTATCCACTATACAAAGTTACAAAACTTTCTCGTGGAAGACTTGTGGCATCTTCTAAACCAGCCCTCTTTCCAAAAATACTCTGCATTTCCTAGATACAACCACAGATTTATGGAGAAAACAGTCTCCAGTGATGGAGATTTACTAGACACAATGATCAGATGTCTAACATGAAACATGACACCTTAAAACACAAGCTACAAAGACATGTAGAGAACGGCGCGAAAGTTGGTTCCCCTGGACCCCTCCACGGACCCTCCCTGGCATTTCCTCGTACCTGCTGTTTGAGCTGCTGCACTAGGCGATCCTTCTCCCGCTTTAGTGCAGCCACTTCCTCTTGGGTCTTTTTCTTAGAGGACGAAAGCTCTAAAAGCGCTATATTGGCATCTTTTTCACTAATGGCAGCCAGAAGAGCTTCTTGCCTGCAAAAGAAGAAAAATGCCAACAGTTTGATTTACCCTTCACAACAATTCTTGAAGTTGCCATATTATCCCCGTCTTATGGGTGATGGAACCAAGGGTTTTAGAGAGTTTACACAGCTTGCCCAAGTTCACAATGAGAGGAAACAGTGCAGGAATTCCATTTAGGTTGTTCTGACTCTACAGGTCTTTCTCAAGTTGTTATATTTCTATCTTAATAAAGTTCCCTTACATTATGGTAAGAGAAATAAGCCAGCCACAGAAAGACACATCCTGCATGATTCCACTTATATGAGGTATTGAAATTAGTCAAACTCATAGAAGCAGAGAGTACTAAGGTAGTTGGCGGGGGGAAAGGAAGAATGGGGAGGTCCTGATCAGTGAGCGTAAGTCTCGATTATGCAAGGTGACTATGTTCTAGAGAGCTGCTGTACATGTCCCTAGAGATAACAATACTGACTGGACATTTAGAAATGGTTAAGGTCGGGCATGGTGGCTCACGCCTACAATCCCAGCACTTTGGGAGGCCGAGGTGAGAGGACTGTCTGAGTCCACGTGGTCAAGACCAGCCTGGGTAACTTGGCAAGATCTCATCTCTACAATAAATCAAAAAATTAGCCAGGTGTGGTGACACACGCCTGTGGTTCCAGTCACTTCTGCTCAGGCGGAAGGATCACCTGAGCCCAGCAAGTTGAGGCTACGGTGGCCATGAGTGTGCTGCTACTCTCCAGCCTGGGTGATAGAATGAGACTCCAACTCAAAAAAAAAAAAAGAAAAGAAAAAAAAAGAAATGGTTAAGAGGGCAGATCTCAAGTTCAGTGTTCTTATCACAGCAAAATAAAAATTTAAAATATATTTAACATTTAAAAAAACTATATTAGTAACAACTTAATATCTCATTTCAGAGGTTTTTGTTTGTTTGTTTTTTGTTTTTTTAAGCCAGGGTCTCACTCTGTTGCCCAAATTGGAGTGGAGTGGCATGCTCATGAGGGCCATGGCTCACAGCAGCCTCAACTCCTGGGTTCAGGCAATCCTTCCACCTGAGGAACTAGGACTACAGATTTTTTAGTTTTTTGCAGAGTTGAGGTTTTGCTATGTTGCCCGGGCTGGTCTTGAACTCCTGGGCTCAAGCAATCCACACACCTCAGGCTCCCAAAATGTTGGGACTACAGGCATGAGCCACTGCATCTAGCCCAATTTTAGAGTTTTAAAAAAGGAGTTCTTAGAAATACTTGCAGTTCAAACTTGAAAAACAAATGTTGTGACCTTTTTTGATTTCAGGAAGAATAATTCTGTTACCTATACACTTTATCCATTTAACTCATCCCTTTGATAAGAATTTCTGTAGCTTCCAGGCAAATTGAAGCATTACTGACACTGAAAACATTTTCATGTATAGAGAATACAACAAACTGCAAACTTTAGTACATTGGATTTAGAAACATAGCCATCTGTTCGTGGAGCATTATGAACATGGATAATTCTTTTTATCTCATCAATGCGAATAAGTTTGCAGCGTGGCTTTATTGGCAATGATCTGTACGCTCTGAAACAGTAATTTAAACTTTACTGATTCCTCGTGGCTTAGCTAATAACTACTTTATGGTCCATGTCCAGAAGGAAACGGAGGTGGATTTAGTAGGGAAGCTGATGTAAAAAATTTACAAAATATTCATAATGAAGTTGGTGAACAGTTAGTCTCAGAGTCCAAAATGCATTCCTCAGTAGCTCATCTTTTATGGAAGAAGACAGGTTTGATTTACAGAAACCATATAAATGGCCTGAGCTTTTGGCCTGAGGAAATGCTGAATCTGAGAATGCATTGCCCAAGTTTAACCTTGCTTCTGTCTTTTGTTAAGATAATTGAGCTTCAATAGCAGTCATATGGAAAAGTTTTAGTTTAGCCACAAACTGGAAAACTATCTGTTGAATATTCTAATGGATATTCTTTATTCTGGATGCAAAGGTATACTGAACTCTGAACAAGCAATGCTAACAAATGGAGGATGTAGATAAGTTGATATCACGGACACGAAGATTTGTTTAACCAGTCTTTGCTGTTGGAAGAGAGGGAGAGAAGATTCTCATTAACCCTGGTATCACTTACCGGCGTCCCCATACCGTGTAATTCCAAGAAAAGGCAGTTGACTACACCAGGAGGCTCCAGTCAACACCAAAGGGATAACAGACAGTCTAAATATATCCACTGACCACTTGAAAAAAATATGTTAAGTGGTAAAATGAGCTTAAAGGTGAAGGAGTTCAAGATGGTCTAACCATGCAGTTTCCTGTTGATTGCTGTCATCTGTCCCCCTTTGGGAAGCTCAAAGACTAACAAAGATGGAATGAGGAAGTGTGTGTGCTTTCTCAATAAGACTGCAGCGTTTCTGTGCACTAATATTCAGAATCACACATTCAGTAGCATGCAAATAGCGGAAGATAAATTACCCTATATAATTAGATGGACACATCACATCAGCACCTTTGTTGAACGCAAAATACAAAGGTGATGCAATGTGAGGTCTATTCTGTGCTTAAGGAAAATGCCATAATATGAAAGAGCAAAAATTATTCCATATTGTTGAAGCATCTTGACTGAGTTACAAACTCTTTCATAAACAGTATTTTTGGCCAGCTAGGGTGGTGCAGTTAATCTCTGGAGTAAGATGTCAAATTCAAAAGTCACAATATAACAAGTGACAACTTAGATTTCAAATTTCAAAATTTTGAGGAATGTGGCACTGGAGTGCCCCCAGAATAGTATCTTTCTAATAAGTATACAATTTGAAGTCTTTTTTATATAATTCAAATGGGGATTTTGTTATATCATTGATGGCATTTACCTTTTACTGAGAAATGACAATATGCTATGGACTAGAGAGAATCAAGCTGTCTCTCCCATACTCATGGCTCTCATCCTCTAAAAGTTCCTTAACACACTGTCGTGCCTTTGTTCTTTCCACTTGAAAAGTATACTCTTGGTATCTATTTCTACTTAAGAAGGCCAATTCACAGTCAAGAAAATGTTTTTATTACATTACACATATAAATTTTGAGTAATGTCAATATCTTTTAGAGCACATCAGCTTTACGGTTTTTAAAAATTATTTCTGGAAACAGGTCGAAATAGTATTGGTCTCTTGGTTACAATTTTGGTAAACCTGAAATGGATATGGGGGAAGAACAGCCTCTTGAGAAAAATCTGAAGTACAGGCAAAAATGTGGAAGATAGTAAAAAGTAACATTCGTAATTTTTTGGGAATAAGGAAAATTGTGTTCCACTAATACATCTGATATAAAAGATCATATGGTATAGTTAAACTTACGTGGTTAACTTTTACGAAGTACAATTAAGAATGACTAAACTCAAAAATTTTGTTAAAAACACTGCTTTTTAGCTGGGCGTGGTAGCGCACACCTATAGTTCCAGCTACTTGGAAGGCTGAAGTGGAAGGATTGCCGAGCACAGCAGGTCGATGCTGGGCTCCAGCCTGGGCAACAGAGTGAGACTCCAACTAAAAAAACAACAACAAAAAGCGCCCCCCCAACACTGCTTTTTCAGAGGGAATGTAATTGAGTGGAAAAAAAGGAGCAAATTACAAAAAATAATCTTACTTTAGGAGCTGCCTACTCAATATAATTGTTTCTTTGCAAACATGTTTTCTGATAAAAGTAGTACACATTCACTGAAAGAAAAACTGAAAGATATAGGAAACTAAAAAGATGAAAATAAAAATTACCAGAAAGAATTCAGTTTTAATAATCCTTTTAATTTGAGTTGATGACTTGAGACCATCTATTCCAATACAGACATGGATATTACTGAATCTTAAAGGGGATTAATGATTGACCTTGAGAACTTTACTAACTAAAGACTATCCTCGGAAAAGGGAGACTTGCTAGCGTGACACATTTTGACTTTGTTCCCATGAGCCCCTGGGGACTAATATAAGCACATAAAATGTGGAAGGTAATACTCATATGCCATAAGCCCAGGGCAAAACAAGAACTGCAATGCTCTTCCTGCCAAATTACTCTCCTTGTTCTGCTTATGTCTTTTCCTTAGATTAAAAAAAAGAAAGAAAGAAAGAAAGATGTGGACACGAACATTTCCAAAGTGATTAGTACACCTCCTACTGCATGGTCAACATGCCATATTAGTAGCATAATGAGTAGGTAGCAGCAGAAATCCAACTTTAAGTCATTACAGTGGTCTATTCACTCTCCCCCTGGTGCATTAAACTACCAGGCCAGTTGAACCTGCCCTTTGACCTGCGAATTCTAATAGAATCAAGATGTCTCTAAGAGTACTCTGCTGTGGCATCTGCGCTTCAGGAAATGGTAAGACCACCCCCATCTGTTCTCTTCTCCGTCTGGGCAAATTTCAGAACCCAGGGGCAAATATCAAAGGTAAATGGAGCTCAAAATCCTTTGGATAATTCCTGAATTGTTGAGAATTCCACATTAGTCTTCTATCACCAGTAATGATCACAATCAGTGTTGGAATGATGGTTAAAAATCTAAGAGTGAAGTCTAAGTATGTATGTGTGTTTAACAGAAAAGCAAGACAAAAAAGGAGTACGAATAAAGGGATATCACCAAGGTTTATTGTTCCCTCTTCCTCCAACTGAGTACTTAAAATTGAATGACTGCATAATTATAGCCCTGAAATACCAGGAAAAATATTGTGTGAAAATAGAAACGAGATCAGTAGTTTTGGACATTTTAATGTCATGGACTGTAGGCCTAGTTTATTCCAATTTTAAATAAATCTTAAATCTAGATTCTCTTATTGATGGATTAAATAAATCTTTGATTCTGCCTTATTTATTTAGTCAGTCTTACTCTATCGCCCAGGCTAAAGTGCAGTGGCATGTTCACGGCTACCTCAGCCTTGACATGCTGGGTTCAGGCAATCCTTCACCTCAGCCTTCCATGTAACTGCAACTACAGGCATGTGCCATCACACCTGGCTAGTTTTTTGATTTATTGTAGAGATGAGGTCTCGCCAAGTTGTCCAGGCTGTTCTTGAACCCCTGGGCTCAGGCAATCCTCTCACCTCGGCTTCCCAAAGTACTGGGATTACAGGATTGAGTCACTGCACCCAGCTGTCCTTCTTTATTTGTTATTTTACCAATTAACTACCCAGAGTGAGTATGAAACTACTGGTATATTTCTTCTACTCTTCGAACGCATTTCCTGAAGAAATCCTTCTGATTACTGTTTTCTCCAATTTCCCTTGCAGAGGTTTCTGAGATTAGGCTCTGTGAAAACCATAGTCCATGGGTGCACCTTTATGGGCAAGGCTCACTGAAATACCTGATCTCTCAAACTTTAGTTCCTGTACATCTCATCATGTCCTCGCCAGACTGCCTTTATTTAGGTGCCCAGAGATATTTTTAATGTAAAATGGCAACACAACCAACTTTTCCTTCCACCATAACAAATGTCCCTTTCAGTGTTAATAGAGCTACCATATTCTTGGGTTCACTGGCTGACACTCTTTAAATAATCTGATTTCTTTGCTCCCAATGGTTAATATTCAAGTGTCACTGGTTCTTCCTTTTTAATGAACCCACTGTTTTGCACCTGCATGGTCACTACCACCCTTTTATCGTGGACCTATGTGATTCTTAAAGCCTTTTCTCCATTTTCCTCATCATTCTACCCTCTCCTACTTTTCCCAGGTCATGTTCACCAGGTCTCTTACCACATCAAATACTCTGGTTAAAATTCAGGATTGCCTACAATTCTTCAGCCCGTTTCTTCCTCATTGTCTTTCAAGGACCCTCTGTCATAGAGCTTCTACTTGTTTTGACTTAGATTTGTGTTAAGCTCTCTGCCTGAAATGCCTGTAGCTTTCTCTCCTTCCAAATCAGTCTCCTCACCAGACTGCTAATTCTGTGCTATTTAGCATCCCCTTTCGGCATGAAAGTAAAAGCAGTTTGAATTATATGAACAAATGTTTGCTCTGTAAATGTTTTTCAATCCTTCTATATGTGCAGTATCTGCTTTTCCAGCTAAGGGCAAGTTTATGGCTTATCTTGTAAAAATTTAAAATTTTAGGCCAGGCTCGGTGACCTAGCCTGTAATCCCAGCACCTGGGGAGGCTGAGGCAAGTGGATTGCCTGAGCCCACAGGTTCGAGACCAGCCCGGGCAACTTGGTGAGATCTCGTCTCTACAATAAATAAAAAAAATTAGCCAGGTGCTGTAGTGCACATCTGTAATTCCGGCTACTTGGAAGGCTGAGGCGGAAGATGGCCGGAGCCCAGCAGGTCGATGCTGGGGTGGCCGTGAGTGTGCCACTGCACTCCAGCCTGGAAGACAGAGTGAGACTGTGACCAAAAAAAAAAAAAAAAAAAAATTCTGGGGGTTTCTGGGATTTTATCAGTCTTTCAATTTATTAATTCAAAATTTAAAAATTTTTTAGCTTTTTGATCTTTAAATGCTGTAAAATATCTTACCCATTTAAAAGTTTAACACTTAAGTACGTTCACATTGCTGACAACTAATCTCCAGAACTCTTTTCACCTTGCAAAACTGAAACAGTACCCACTAAACAATAATTCCCCATTTTCCTCTCCCTCAGCCTCTGGCAATCTTCATTTACTTTCTGTCTCTATGAATTTGACTTCTCAATGTAACCCCACATTAGTAGAATCATAGTATTTGTCTTTCTGTGATTGACTTATTTCACTTAGCATGTTTTCAAGGTTTATCCATGTTGTAGCGTGTGTTAGAATCTCCTTTCTCAAGGTTGAAGAACATTCCATTCTATGTATGTACCACATTGTGTTTATCTGCCATGGACATTTGGTTGCCTCTATATTTTAGTTATTATGAATAATGTTGCTATCTTAAAATTTATTTTAGTTTAGGGCAGTGGCTCATGCCTGTAATCCCAGCACTTTGGAAGGCCGAGGTGGGAGGACTGCTTGCGCCCAGGAGCAACACAGGAAGACCCAGTCTCTACAAAGAATTTAAAAAAAATTAGCTTGGGCATGGTGGTGTATGCCTATAGTCCCAGCTACTTGGGAGACTGAGGTGGAAGGGCTGCCTGAGCTTAGGAGACTGAGGCTGCGGTGAGCCATGATTGTGTCACTCTACTCCAGCCTGATCGACAGAGTGAGAACACAATTAAAAAGAAAAAATTTACATCTTTCTTCTGGAGTCTTGGTTCACCGATCTAAAAACCAGAAGCCTTTAAATAATTACTCTCTGCATTACATGTGCCTGAGCCACTTATATTTTCTTGTTTTCTTTTATTTAGGGCTCTATTTACTCTATATATTCTTGTATGACTTGCAGTCTTCATTGTTTGCCCCCAGCCCCTAGAAATAGCTGGAATACAGACTCCATCAGGGCAGGATCTTTGTTTCGTTTACTCCCGCATCCCAAATACCAAGAATAGCTCTTGGCATGGAGTAGGCCTTTAATAAATACATCTTGAACCAGCAGCCTCTCTGATTCTGACTTCATTCCTATCTGTTGTGGTGGTCAGTGTTTTCATTCACTTTGAGGCTGTATTTTTAAGACATTCTCCACCCCCCCCCCC
>NW_007231861.1:343572-376255 GCF_000164805.1 Carlito syrichta | reverse complement strand
CCCCCCCCCCCCCCCCCATCCTATAGCATGTAAAGCAAGTGAGCAGAGAGAGAAAGAAATATCAAATTCTACAAACATGAAAGAAACCAAGACTGAAAAGAAAACTACTAGGTTTGGTCAAATTACATTTTGTTTAAAGAAAGAGTTGCATTTTTCTTTAACTAGACAGTTGACACTAGGTTCAATTCTAGATGCCATAATTCAAGAGGCCACGCAAAAGTAGAGGGAAGATGACAGGGTGGGATTATAATAGGGCATGTTAGTCCAAAAAGATTTACTAACATAGCATGATAATTGCTATAAAAATGTTTAAGGTAGGTTTTGTAAAAATAGAACACTGAATCTGTATTTCTCTAAAAAGCACAATAACACCAAAGGGTGGGGTGGGAGGGAGAATCACAGAGATATTTCAGTTTGTAAAATGAACATCTAATTTATGAACATTTGTTAACAAGTAGAACTGAGAGACCTAAAAAATTATTGAGCTTTCCATGACAAGGAGTTTAAAGAGATTATCAGAGTTTTTCTTTTTTTTATTGTAGATGCGAGGTCTTGCCATGCTCCCCAAGCTGGTCTTGAACCCGTGGGCTCAGGCAATCCTCTCGCTTCTGCCTCCCAAAGTGGGATTACAGGCATGAGCCACTGCACCTGGCAGAGGTATTAATAAGTGCTTTAGTTTTCAGTAATAAATCTGTCCTTTTTAACTCTAAGATTTAAATATAACTAATGAGATGAGACAAAAAAATGAAAAGTGCCAATAAAATGTATGGGCGGTAAATGCTTACGTAACACAGCAGATAGAGAAATCACCTTGGGCTGAGGACATGCAAACTGAAATGGGTCCTACTTTGTCAGACAAATAAGACAGACATAGTGGCAAATGCAAAAACATCAGGTTGATATGAGGACACATTGCATAACTGGACTAGAGGGTTTCTAGAAGGAAAGGAGACAGCAAAGAGGCAAGCTAAAAAGGTAGCTGCGAATCAGAGTAGAGGTGATCTGGAATGGTGGTTAAAGAATAAACACAGATTGTGAAATCCTTGAGAGTTACAGGCAGAGTCTGGCAGACAGAGGGCATAAAAATGCTGAATAAGACATTATTTTGTTTTGCAAACATAGAAGCATAAAAGTTCTGAGAAGTAAAAGAAGGTTTTAGAAATATTAAGGGCCAGGCGTTGTGGCTCATGCCTAGCCTACTCTTTTTTTTTAGTTGGAGTCTCACTCTTGTTGCCCAGGCTGGAGTGCAGTGGCATGCTCATGGCTATCTCAGCCTCGACCTGCTGGGATTAGGTGATCCTTCCGCCTCAGTCTTCCGAGTCGCGGGAACTACAGATGTACGCCACCTCACCCGGCTAGGTGTATGTGTGTGTGTGTGTGTGTGTGTGTGATTTATTTTAGAGACGAGGTCTCACCAAGTTGCCCAGGCTAGTGTGTGTGTGTGTGTGTGTGTGTGTGTGTGTGTGTGTGTGTGTGTGTATGTGTGTGTGTGTGTGTGTGTGTGTGTGTGTGTGTGTGTGAGATTTATTTTAGAGACGAGGTCTCACCAAGTTGCCCAGGCTAGTCTCGAACTCCCAGGGCAGGTAATCCTCTTGCCTCAGCCTCCCAAGGTGCTGGGATTACAGGCTGAGCCATGGCACCCAGTCGCATGCCTACAACAACACTTTGGGAGACTGAGGCAGGGGAATGCTTGAGCCCAGGAATTTGAGACCAGCTTTGGTAACATATCTCATCTCTACAAAATATAAAATAAAATAAATTAGCTGGGTGTGGTGGCGTATGCCTCTAGTCCCAGATACTCAGGAGGCTGAGGCAGGAGTATCGCTTGAGCTCAAGAGTTTAAGGCTGCGGCGAGTCGTGATTGTGTTACTGCATTCCTGCCTGGGTGATAGAGTAAGATGCTAACTAGAGAGAGAGAGAGAGAGAGAGAGAGAGAGAGAGAACTTCTGAGTTGAAGGCAAACAGGAGATATTAGAAGATTTTGGCAGCAAACAGAGTCAGAATGCTAGTGCTAGAGCTGTATCATGAGTAAAAACCTTACATTATAAAAAATAATTCTAGAATGAAGAATAAAATGTTGCTGTCTTACTCTTGGGTTTGATAGTCACAGGAGCACTCTAAAGAAAAACTGCTATACTCTTCAATGAATATGCAATGCAAAAGAATTCATGTTTAGATGCTGGAAAAAAACTTTCCAAGGACACCAGATACAGGCTATTTTATGGCACTGTTCCAATACCATGTCCTGTCTGGTACCGCCTTCTTGCAGCACACTGGCAAGTCCTGCGCAGAAACAGTGTCCGAACCTCCTCATTCACTGCATGTCTCATGTCTCTTTAACTTCTGAGCCAAGGAAAAGGAACTGACCTTCATCAAGAAACAGTGACAAGAGAATAGTACAGAAGGCCCAATATGGACCGGTTTCCAGTTTTTTCAAAGTCCTTGAAAAGGATCAAAATTAACGTGATGAGGGCAGAAGCTGCTGGTAATTCTAGTTCAGTAAATGAGGCTGATGGGGCAAAATTCTGTGTGGAAAACTTGTATTTCATTTTCTCCTTCACTTTTTCTGAAACATAAGAATGTTATAGATGATAATATATGTTGCCCACTGTAGATTACAGCAAGTTTGGAAGACTTAGTTTTACTGTGATAGCAATATTTCTCCTGGTGTGAAGCTGTTGCCTCCTTCTCAGGCTGGCAAAAATTTGACATTTGTATCTCCATTTGTTAAAAAAATAAAATTTTGGTTGGGCTCGGAGGCTCAGCCTGTAATCCCAGCACTTTGGGAGGCCAAGGCAAGTGGATTGCCTGAGCCCGTGGGTTTAAGACCTGTCCGGGCAACTTAGCAAGACCTGGTTTCTACAATAAATCAAAAATTAGAGTGGTAGTATTTCTGGCTACTTGGAAGGCTGAGGCAGAAGGATCACCAGAGTCCAGCAGGTTAACACTGGGGTGGCTATGAACGTGCCACTGCACTCCAGCATGGGCAAAGGAGTGAGATTCTGACTAAAAAATAAATAAAATGAAGTTTTATGTCCTCTTCATTGGTTTAAAAAATATAATTGCAACCTAGTTCACAAAGGGAGAAGGCAGATCAGTTGTTGCCAAGCACTGGGATAGGAGATGGACGATGACTGGAAAGGGGCACAGAGAACCTTCTGGAAATGCCCTGAGGCTTGACTATGGCAGCCGCTACACAGGTAGATACATTTGTCAAAAGTCACCTAAACGTATGTCTAAAATGTTGACATTTATTGTATAAATTTATATCTTAATCAAGTTATTTTACTTTATTTATTTATTTTTTTGAGTTGGAGTCTCACTCCGTCACCCAGGCTGGAGAGCAATGGCATGCTCACGGTCACCCCAGCATCAACCTGCTGGACGCCAGCGATCCTTCTGTCTCAGCCTTCCAAGTAGCCAGAACTATAGGCACATACCACCACGTCCGGCTAATATTTTGATTTATTGTAGAGATGAGGTCTCACCAAGTTGCCTAGGCTGGTCTTGAACCCTGAGCTCAGGCAATCCTCTGCCTTGGCCTCCCAAAGTGCTGGGATTACAGGCTTGAGCCACTGAGGTCGGTCATCTTCTTTGAGGTCCTCATGTCCTTTCTTATTAAGTCTAGTTCAAAAATATAATGCACAACCACAGCTTCACTGCTAGTAGAGTGAATATGACACAGATTCTCTGAGAATGATTTGTTTTGACCACTTATTGTCAAATATCATTTATAGTGATATTGAAAATCTGTTCATATTGAAAAATAGTGATATTGAAAATCTGTTCATAATGGAGGTGATGATAATAGGAGTTCCATATTTGATTAAAATTCAAGTATACGGCCGGGCTTGGTGGCTCAAACCTGTAATCCCAGCACTTTGGGAGGCCGAAGCAAGAGGATTACATGAGCCCACAGGTTCGAGAATAGCCTGGGTAACTTGGTGAGATCTCATCTCTACAATAAATAGAAAAATAATCCAGGAATGGTAGCATGCGCCTGTAGTTCCAGTTACCTAGAAGGCTGAGGTGAAAGGATTGCCTGAGTCCAGCAGGTTGAGGCTATGGTGGCCATGAGTGTGCCACTGCACTCTAGCTTGGGTAACAGAGTGAGACTCCAACTCAAAAAAAATTAAAAAAAAAAAAAAAAAATTTCAAGTATACACAAGTGTGTTCAATCTTCTATAAGCTAAAAGACAATGGCACCTGAGGAAGCCCTAGTAACAGAATAAGACAACTTGGAGATAAAAGGTCTAAAACAAACAAAGAAGTTCTGGAAAATCAGAATGGCTTTTTAAAAATTAGTACTGGAATCCAGGTCCTCTTCCATGGATTTTTAAAATAAAATTCAGCTCCCAGGCTCTAAAGAAGGTCCCAATAAGCTCTGGACATTCATTTTCGCCATTCTTCATACAGAGGCAGCTGTTAGTTTCATCCTACACTCTGTTGATTAGTTGACAATTAGTAAAGGCCTTTGAAAACTGCATACTCTACTTTTTAATGAATAGTCACAGTCTTACAAATGCTGTACTACTTGGCCCAATATTCTACAGTTTTGCTTTCTTGGAGACACTTTCATAAAAACCAACTTCATGAGAGATTTTTCATTCCATATTCCTGACCGTGGAATGTGAATTTAAGTTAAGTTTTGGAATTATGTCTTGTTTTTAGTGCTCAAGATTAAGAAGGCAGCAGGGGTCTGGGTATTCAAGCACAGCTTCCCTTAAGAGAATGTGAGGATGATTTCCAAAACTCATTTCATTGTACAAGTTGTTTATTGGTATAATAGAAATAAGCAATGTTTTCTTCTGGTCACAGACTGAAATAGTATCCCCTCTGTTTAATGGGTTTGTTTTTGAGGACCCTCTACTCACCTTCCATGCCCATCTTTTCTGGGGTTTTTTGTTTGTTTGTTTGTTTTGAGTTGGAGTCTCACTCTTGTCGCCCACGCTAGAGTGCAGTGGCATGCTCATGGCCAGAGCAGCCTCGACCTGCTGAGCTCAGGTGATGTTTCTGCCTCATCTTCCAAGTAGCTGGAACCACAGGTGCGCTGATGGGAGTTTTTTTTAAAATAAACTTTTCACGTATTCATTTCTTGAGTACTACCTAGGGTTTAAGTTTCTTGAGTATAGGGACTATGACTTAACTTTACTGTATCCTCCACGTGTAAGTTTTTCACAAAGTAGGTTCTCAGTAAATTTCAGACAATTAACTGGAAACTAATCTACTCTACAACTAAAAATCCTTCTTGGTTTACTGTCTCTGAACTAAGGTTAAGAGAGCACATTTAATTAGTGGAAGAGAAGTGAAACAAGTTAAATAATTGTCTGCATTACCTATTCTATATGCAACAAAGTAGACCTTCCAATGATCAAATAAATATAGCTCGATACTTAAATGATTACGTGATCACAGAAAGCAAATACCTGTCTGCATTATAAGCTCATCTACTCATTGTCATTGTTCACTCTTCTTTATGTTGATCTTTAAAAGAAAATACTTTCTTGAGGAAGTCCCAGTATATCAGGTTAAAAAAAACACACACACATAAAACATGTATCCCATTCATATTCAGTATCATCTTAACAAACAGGAAAAGTATCTTAAGAAAATGCATACAACAGAATGAAAGAACAGAGAAGCAAACATTTTAGCTCCTACAGATACTAGAGATACTATAGCAATGTTCTAAATATAGTAATGCAAAAATCCATGAAGCCTTACAAAGCAACAGCAGAAGCTTAAAAAAATTATACTCGTAAGTCACAAAGCCAGCTACTGGGAAAAGTAATTAAACAACTTTGTTCACTCATTTTTAAGGTATTTTTATGTGCTCAGTTCAGACGCAGGAACTGCTTTGCTTACTCACTAGCCTATGACCTGATACTTAGAATCCTAGTACCACAAACAAAACAAGGTTCAAGTTATCAATTACCAATATTTGATGTGTGCCTACTATACCAGGTCTTGTGCTAAGTACTACTGATATACTGATAACACCATAGAACTTAGTCTACTAAAGAAGTTAGTCATTAAGCACAATTACGCACATAACTAAATAATTTTAAGTTTTCTCTTTGCTCTTTAATGGTAATCACACTACAAGTCTAACATTAAGGCTCTTTTTATTTTTACTGACAATAACCTATTGTCAAAATGTTAGAAAACTCCTTATGCATTAAATACTAACAAAACAAACCAATACAAACTTTATGTAGACAACATAAAGACTAACTTTATTAGGATTGCAGCAAATGATGAGGCACTTACAAAAATGTCATCATCCACATGGGAATAATAAATATGGTATAATCTATAATTCACAATTAAACTTGCCTGTCCCAAAGTCAATGGACCCAATTCTTTTTTTTTTTTTTTTGAGTTGGAGCCTCACTCTGTCGCCCAGGCTGGAATGCAGTGACACACTGATAGCCACCCCAGTGTGTCGACCTGCTGGACTCAGGCAATTCTTCCACCTTAGCCTTCCAAGTATTTGGAACTACAGGCACGTGTTACCACGCCCGGCTAATTTTTTGATTTATTGGAGAGATGAGGTCTCGCCAAGTTGACTAGGCGGGTCTCGAACCCGTGGGCTCAGACAATCCTCTCACCTCGGCCTCCCAAAGTGCTGGGATTAGAGGATTGAGCCACAGTGCCCGGCCCCAATGGACCCAATTAGAGGTTCCTTGGGGATACTGAAAGTTTAAAATTACCCAAATGCTTCTTCTTATCTTCTATTTCCTTAAAAGGTATTTTAACAAAAATTATCCAATTGTTTCCTTTCTAAAATATACCTGTAACTTTTACTTCAAGTGAATAATAATTTCTTCAGAGAAAGTTTGGAAATTACATAAAAACATTTATTCTAATGATGCTGCTAAATTTCTCTCTGAAGCTGGATTCAAAGTATATTGCATCATTTAAGTATTGGGAATTAAGACAAATATCCTTGTTAATAAACTGAATTTTAATTTTGACACCAAGTTTGGTGCACAGGCAATAAATCAGGGCGATATACCTTTTGGACCACAATGAGGTCTAAATATGCATTTCTTTTCTTTTTTCTTTATTTTTTGAGTTGGAGTCTCACTCTGTCGCCCAGACTAGTGCAGTGGCATGCTCATGGCCACCCTAGCATTGAACTGCTGGGCTCCGGCAATCCTTCTGCCTCAGCCTACCAAGTAGCTGGAACAAGAAGCATGCACTGCTGTGCCAGGCTAATTTTTTATTTATTGTAGAGATGAGGTCTCGCCAAGTTGCCAGGGTTGGTCTCGAACCTGCCGGCTCAGGCAATCCACATGCCTCAGCCTCCCAAAGTGCTGGAATTACAGGCTGAGCCATCGAGTCCAGCCTATTTTTAAAGGCATCTTGTACATTGGCTCTGAGAGCTATTTCCAAGAAAATAATTATACATGTAGTTTAGCAATGACAGCACCAATAGAGTAAGTATAAAATTGTCTAGGTGATTATTTTGGGACTACTGAATCTTAAGTTCCAATACTCTTAGTTTTTGATAGAAATACTCTTGCTACCACAAAGCCAAACCTCATGTTTCTCATGACTGGATCAGGACAACACAATGTCCTACATATAATGATACATCTTGAGATTCCCTTCTTCTGGGTATGATATCCAGATTCCCGTTTTTAATATTTCCAAGCATCTTTACTTTTGAATTATACTTAATCAAAGTAGCTTACTGGCCACGCAGTTAGTGTGTCCTCCTTCCCTTCCTGCTGGGTGCAATGTGGTAGTGAACCATCTTGGATCATACGGGTGAGGATAACACATCGGGGTGGCAAAGCAACAAGAAAGAATGGCTCAGAACCGCTGACAACTTCACAGAGCAGAATTCAGTTTGGACTCTCACATGAAAGACACATAAACGTACAACTGATTTACTCCTGATTATTTTTGTCAAAGTAGCTGAATGTATAGCCTAATTACTTTTAATGACGTGTTTTAGATCTGCTTAGCATACATGCTTAGAAGGTATACATGAGGGAAAGTGTGAAAAGTCACAGTAAAATAGACAATTAGAAATTAAGAAATGAGAAATAAAATAATAAATAAAATAAGAAATGAGAATAAGCCTCAGAATGCATTTGTAAACAATAACAAAAGTAGATGCCAGAGGAGAAGGGAATGCCTGGCTATGATAACGTCTACTCATTTGGTATAGTTTATTGATTAGAATAAGATCCACTAAAAATTTATAAGATTGGCTGGGGGCGGTGGCTCAAGCCTGTAATCCCAGCACTTTGGGAGGCCAAGATGGAGGACAGCCTGAGCCTGCGGGTTCGTGACAAGCCTAGGCAACATGGTGAGACTTGTCTCTACAATAAATAAAAAAATTAGCTGGATGTGGCAGTGTGCACCTGTAGTTCCATCTACTTGGAAGGCTGAGGCAGAAGGATTGCCGGAGCCCAGAAGGTACACTGGAGTGGCTGTGAGCATGCCATTGCACTCCAGCCTGGGTGACAGAGAAAGACTCTAACTAAAAAAAAAAAATTATAAGATCTACATGAACTTGTAAAATAATAACACATGGTACCTTTCTTTAATAAGAGTCTAAATTTATAGAATTAGTCAACTATCAAATTTTAGGTAAAATGTATCCATATAGTCTCTATAGTGGAAGATTCTAATGATGAATTCTACTTAATGTCTATTTAAGATAACTCATAAAAATAAAGAAAATGTATTGTATTTTATTTAAAATGGCTGATTATTCAAGCCCTCACTGTGCTTCAATTATTGATGCTCATCTTAAAAGGCAGAAAGCCTATACTGACCCTTTTCCACCCTTAAACCTGCTATGCTTTCTCTTTTCCCTCTTGCTCAAATTTGCTAGGACTCTAATATAGTACTAACAACAGTTATCAATCCTGATTTCAAGATGGCAGAACAAAGACCTATCATTTCTCTTTTCCTCTAGAAAATCACTCCCAAACACTAGGACAACAAAAAACAGAAGCAAACTTTGTATTTGCTGATATAAGAAGATTTATGTCATGCCAAACTATAATATATAAAGAGAAAATGGGTAAGGAAATTCCAAATTGCACAGCACATGAATATCAATCCTGAGTGCCTACAGAAGGAAATATCTAGGAGAAGGAAGTAGATTTACCCTGCAGAAACTAAGAAAGGTTCAAGAATGATGAGGACAATAGCTATGGAAAGCTGAATAGGTTATTGCATTGTATCAGATTTGTTTTGCAATTGTGGTTCTCAAATATGAAATAAGTTGTTCAAAATGGAAGTATGTGCTCTACTGATATACCGTATTTGAATTTCTGGGATGGGCATATCTGTAAATTTGAGATCTACTGCTTTACAGGAAGATGAACTAATTTAAAAGACCAACAGCAAGCTGTTAGGTTCCCTCTACCCTTGCCAAGACTAGATTTTTAGCATTTGTACTTACTTTTCCTAATTCAATAAGTATATAAAAAAAACTTCCAGTTCCATAGTGAAAATGATCACATTTCTTTTCTTTTCTTTTTTTTTTTGAGTTGGAGTCTCACTCTGTCAACTTTTAAATTCTGAGGATATTACAGGTATCAAAATATTGGCCATTCCTAGACTTACAAATATTATGCAGAGATGACTCTATGGTTTGGTTCTATCTAACAGATAATTTGAAATAAAGTTTAAGAGAAAATATTTTCTTTCTTCTTTTAAGAGACTGGGTCTCACTATATTGCTCGTGTTGGAGTGCAGTGGCTATGCACAGGCCCAATCATAGTACACTATAGTCTCAAACTCCACTTAAGCAATTCTCCTGCCTCAGCCTCCTGAGTAGCTGAGACTACAGGTGTGTACCATGAGAACATCTTATAATGCATTCTTGGACAAATTTTCTCCTGTCTTCTTGGCAAGGGCTATCCAAGGAAGATAGGCAAACAGGATCGACTGCTTTCTATATAACTGTTTTTAAAAAATAGCTGGCAAGCCAAGGGAGTTTCTTTTGGGGATTTACTCAAATCCTATCAAAATCCCTAGGGAATTATGTCTTAAGCCCACTAATCTGTGCTGGAGATTTGAGGACGGGGGCGGGAAATCTTAGCCTGAGCCTCAAGAGATGAAGCTAAGTAGTAGGTTCACAGCAACATCTGGAGATGCTCTGATAAAAAGATTTATACTGGCCTTTCTTTCATTATGTCTTTACCATTTTATAACAGTATGCCCTTTCTGTTTCATGTTTAATTGTATACCGTGAACAGAAAATTTCAGAATACAATTTTCCCATCTGAAGATGTAGTTCCTTCAAAATAAGGGACACCTGTTCTTATGTATGTCCACCTTTGGGTTACATCATTTATCTTGTCCTCTCTCTTTAAGAAGTCTGTTTCCCAAAGAAAATAAAGTCTTCTTACACTATTTCTCAGAACTCAAACTCCAGAATGCCTCTGTTTATTTAGATGTCTGTTTTAAGAATTATTGAATGCTTCTGGCAATTAATCCCTGCACTTCGTCATTGTCCCACTGTTTACTTAACCTTTCCCAGTTTCAGATGGATAACACGTCCATGCCAGCTGTCCACACTGTGTTACAGAGGGGGCTTACTGGCCTTTCTTTAGCTGGTGTTGGATTCCAATTTTGTTTGCTGTGACCTTTGCTAGAAGAATGCCAGTGGTGTAAGGGCACTCAGTTCTCCATCTCCAGCATGATCAAAAGCCAACTGTGTCTTGATCTCACAAAAATAGCCAGCATTACATAGAATACCTAACTTTCAGATGTGTGCTACACTGCCTGAAAAAAAAAAAAGGAGAAACTGCCCCAATGCGTAAATATCCAGGATGTTCTCCAAGCTGCATAAGAAGTTTCTGAAAGCTGTAGGGCATAAATACAAGTGACTGCTGGGAGGGTGAGAGAGGACTGAAGACACTGGAGCTGCTGAGATCTTGGAGGTCATCAAAAACAATTGCTGGCCAATGGAAGAAAACAAACCTTGCAATTTATTACCTTCCTGTATCAGTGATTCAACAATTTCACCATTCATCAGCTACCAATTTATTGCCAAAAATGATAAGAATACCTCTCTCCTACATGGGTTTGGAATGAGACACCTGGTATACACATTCTGTGGAAATGGGCAAGTGGATATGCTTGTATTAGCTAGATGGGTTGTTATTATTACCAGCTGGGGTAATCTCATCTTCTTGGCATTCTCATATTAGTTGCTTACCAAACACCAGACATAATTTGGAAAGCATGCTTACTACATCTATTTTTCCTTTTAGGGGCACATGGTAGAAGTAGGTATAAAGGGATGGGCTGTGCCAGGCGCGGTGGCTCAAGCCTGTAATTCCAGCACTTTGGTATGCCGAAGTAAGAGAACTGCCTGAGCCCATGGGTTCAAGAACAGCCTAGGCAACTTGGCGAGACCTCATCTCTACAATAAATAAAAAAAATCAAGTAGTCAGGTGTGGTAGTGCACGCCTGTAGCTCCAGCTACTTGGAAGGCTGAGGTGGAAGGATCGCCGGAGCCCACCAGGCGGACGCTGTGAGCATGCCACTGCACTCCAGTCTGGGAGACAGAATGAGACTCCACTCAAAAAAATAAATAAATAAAAAGGATGGGTAGCGTAGACTGTGTGATAAAAATGTCTTTGTTTTTAATTATTTTTATTAGAAAAAAAAATACTCCAAAATAGTAAAGGAATAACCTTTACTGCCTTCAGAGTCACATATTTACTTCTCAACGATAGAAAAAAAGAACTGGAAAGATTATTTCAAAACAAGTTTTAGAATTTTACTATATGTAAGCTAAATTTTTTAAACGCTTTGTTTATTTTTTAACAAGAGCAGCAAAGATTTTAAAACTATAGAAATTGATACCTATTGCTACTTGTATTTTGTATATGGCCTCTGGATCTCTTCCTCCTCTTGACTGAATATTGTATCTCACTTAGAGCACCTTTATTTTGTCTAATGTTACAGCCATGTACATATTTTTCCCATTTCTGAAGTTAGTTGGTAGCATGAACTTATCATATCCGCTTTCAATTCTGCCAACCTTTGACTCAGTTGTGGTGGCTTGCTGGCGCCTTCCTCATAGGGCTAATTCAATTTTCCAATGTGCCATTCTGTCTGTGACCAGTTAGCTGAGCTGATCAGAGCAAGAGTAATAGAGACAAGATGCTTTCTCTTGTTATTTCCAATCTGCTCCACGGCCCAAACTTCACCTCCAGCACACATAGCTATTCTCTAGATAAGCTTTCTTAAAAGTGCATTCCACAGAAGTACGGCAAGTGATAGCAACAAATCCACAGAAAAAGACTGCCATGGTCAAATACACTTGGGGGATACTGGTCCCAACAGCACTGCTGTAGAACTTAGGACTGAGTTTTTGATGGTGAGGGCTACATATCTTTAACAGGAGGCCAAGAGGCTAGATTTTCAAGTGGAGTTGGCAACCTACTGCCCACAGCCAGATCCAGCCAACTGCATGTTATGTACAGCCCGTGAGCAAAGAACGGTTCCTACATTTTTTTAATGGTTGAAAACAATAAAAGGATACTTTTATGACACAAAATAACACAATAATATTTAGTGACAATTACATAAAACTCAAATTTAAGTGTCTATGAATAAAATTTTAATGGAACACAAATATGCTCATTTGTTTACACGGTGCTACACATAGTCCTATAAGAGACATGGGTAGTGTGATAGAGACCAAATGGCTCACAAAGCCCAATACACTTACAATCTGGCCCTTTACTGAAAAAGCTTACCTACCCAATTACAAAGCATTTTACAAACCTAACTGACCATGGAACCCTACCTCCTCTTTTTTGTGGGGGGAAAATCACTTAGTACCTTGAGGGATATGAGCATTCTAAGAAAATAGTTTGAAAAGTGGTGATTTAGGGATAAGTTAATGGTTTCTCAAGGGTATGAATGAACTGGGTAAAAATTCACTAAGATTAACACTGCCAGCATGATTCTCTAAGATACCCTACTAGGCACTTTACGTGGAGTAAATAACTTAATACTTACAACTACCCCATGAATTTGAGGAGAGACCTGGTAGGCAGTTGGAGTGACAAGCCTGGAGTCAGGACTGACTTAAAGATGGATGTCAAAATGACCAGCATGGAAGGTAACTGCGATCACAGGAGTGCATGAGACCAACAAGGGAAGAGGGGCACACATAGCACTGGTGGAAAAAAGTCTATAAAGAACCGAGGAAAAGCAGGCAAGAACAGAAGAAAGTAGTCTCTTGGAAGCCAAAGAAAGGAAGGCCTCAAGAAATAATAAGAGATCAAATACATTAAAGTATTTACAGACAGGTTAAGACAAAGAATGCAAAATTTTCACTGAATCTAATTTTTAAGAAAGCTACTAGTTACTTTGGAAAACTGTCAGAGTTGGAAGCAGAAGCTATATTGGAAAGGGCCAATGAGTAAATAGCAGTGAAAGAGTGGTAAGAGACCATAAATTTGTCTTTCAAGATCACTCAAAACAAAACTAGAATCGCAGACTCTTGGCATAACAAGAGATCTTATAGATCAAGTTCATTCATGAAAATCTTGATTTTATTCTATTACATACCTGCCACATGGCCCTCTAGCCTATGTTTAGCACACTTAATGTGATGGAACTCTAGCTGCTCCAAAGCAGCCTACACTAGCATTGACAACCTAACTTAAAGCAATTATAGGCTGTGTCATGTGTAAAGTCTACTCTTAAAGGCTCAGTTGGACAAAGAGTAGATATGTTGGACCTCCTGACTTGAGTATTTCGGAGAACAAAGTAAGCCTTAAAAAATTAGAACAGAGAATTCAAACAACAAATGTGTATCTTTCATGACTCTCTCATGATTAGATTGCTTTTTGAAAATGTTACATAGATTAAACCATAACATAATCTCTTAATTTATAAAGTTCATTATTTTTCTTGTCTAAACACACTTCTGGAAAACATGGTTTGATTGCTCCTCATGCCCTTAAATTTTATCACAATGAGAACTAAGAAAGTTGGATACACATACTTAAATCATACTTACAATTATCCTTTAAAAAGAAAAAGATATTTCAAACTTAAAGTAGTCCTACTCAAGAATAAATTGTGCTACACAGAAGATAATGAGTGTATTTGCATGTACTTTGAAAGAAACAAAAAGATAGAAAGCAACAGAAAGAATAAGATAAAGTAAAAACAAGTGTTATAGTCTCCAAAAAAAACCCCACAATCTCTAATTTAACATATTATTATTTTATTTTTTTAGAGACAAGAACTTGTTATGTTGTCCAGGCTGGTCTCTAAGTCCTGGGAGCAAGTAATCTTCTCACCTTAGCCTCCCAAAGTACTGGTATTATAGCCATGAGCCACTGTGCCTAACTAACATATTATTTTTGTTCTTTCAAATTTCTGCAGCCACTATGTGCATGTACAAGTATTACTTGAGGACATCCATGTTAAAAGTTCAGACTAAAGGTATATGAGTACAAGAAATCATTTGGAGGGTCTAGTGACAGATCTCAATTTCATGTTTTCTTGATTAAGAAGATGAATTCTAAGAACATTCTAGCTATCAAAATTCACCACTCTACAAAAAGGATGAGTACATATAAATACATAAACTAGGCATCAACCTAAATTTTCCAGCCTGATTCTCCAGTCATTTAGAAATTTCTCATGCTCCTAAAATATATGCTGCCTTCTGCTTTCCCAGTTCCTTTTACATACTTTTCAGTTAAAATGGCAGTCTTTTAATCCCTCTTGCCCCCGCTGGTTCAGCTTGGCTCGGAACACATTTATTGAATGCCTTCTATAATATGTGACAAAGGTCACAACAAGCACTGAGAAAACCAAGATGTGGTTCAATCTTGAAACGTCTTCCTGAGAGGCTAGGCAATGGGAACAGGGTGGTGTGATGGTCTAGTGGTGGATGGAGCCTGGTGAGCCCTTAGAGCTCTGTGAGGTGATGAGGTAGGTAAGGCTCGAGGTTTTCTGAAGTTCTGGAGAGAAGGGGGGCCTTTAGTATGTTGTGTTGGGCTAAACCCGGAGGCCTAATGGGTCCTTTGAAGCAGTACCTGCTATTTAGTGGTTTCTTTATCAACTGTTTAACCAATATTATAAATGAAAAAAAGAAACATTATTTTATAAATAATATGCATCTATATAGTCAAATATCAAGAAAATGAGAAGATAAGCCACAGAATGAAAGAAGTATCTGCAGAAGATATATTTGGTAAAGAATTGTTATCCAAAATATACAAAAGATTTAAAATTCAACAATGAGAAAATGTATTAACTGACTCAAAATGGATCTCAATATACATTGTATGTATCAATTATAGTAATCAAAACATTACTATACACCCCATAAATATGCACAATTATGTTGTATCAACTTTAAAAAACTATAAAAATACAAATAAAAAATAAAAGGAAAAAAATGAGCCAAAGATCTTAACAGATACTTAACCAAATAATATATACAGATGGCATATAAGCATATGAAAAGATGCTCTATACTATATGCCATATGCATATTAAAACAATGATATAGCCGGGCACAGTGGTTCAAGCCTGTAATCCCAGGACTTTGAGAGGCTGAGGCGAGAGGATTGTCTGAGCTCAGGGGTTCGAGACCAGCCTGGGAAACTTGGCGAGACCTAGTCTCTCTACAATAAATTATAAAATTAGCCGGGCATGGTAGGGTGTACCTGTAGTTCCAGCTACTTGGAAGGCTGAGGAGGGATTGCCTGAGGCCAGCAGGTCAAGGCTGCAGTGGCCGTGAGCATGCCTCTGCATTTAGCGACAGCGTGAGGCTCCAACTCAAAACAAAAAAAACAAACAAAAAAAGCAATAAGATACCACTAAACTTCCATAGAATGGCCCAAAGCGAAAACACTGGCAACACCACATGACAGTTAGAATGTTGAACAACAGAAACTCTCATTCATTGCTGGTAGGAATGCAAAACGTTAAAGCCACTTGGGAAGATAGTTTGGCAGTTTTGCACAAGACCCTACTCTTACCATAAGATCCAGCCATCATACTCCTTGGTATTTACCCAAACATAAAAATTGCTTGAAAAACATGGGCAACACATTACAGAAATAGACTATTGTTAGACAAAATGCTACTTTACAACAGTACTAGACTACATTCCAGAGTTTTTCTTTAGATTTATAAGCAGTGAATCAAAGACTAGATAGACTAAAGCATAGCACATGTAAAGCCCAAGAACACTGCTATGGCTTGGATATGGTTTGCTGTCCCACCTCTGAGATTTTACCCCAGTGTGGCAGTGTCGGGAGGCAGGGCCTAGCAGCAAGTGTTTGGGTTATGGAGGTGGATCTCTCACAAATGGTTTGATGCTGCACTTTTTCTTTTCCTGTTTTTTGTTTATTTGTTTCTTTGTTTTTGAGACAAGGTCTTGCTTTGTTGCCTAGGCTAGAGTGAAGTGGCACTCATTACCTAGAACTTCTGGATTCAAAAAATCCTCCTGCCTCAGCCTCCTAAGTAGCTATAACCAAAGGTACATGCCACCATGCCTGGCTAACTTTTTTCAATTTTTTGGTAGAAACAGATCTGATTATGTTGCCCAGTCTAGTCTCAAGCTCTGGTCTTCAGTAATTATCTCATCTCAGTCTACTAAATAAAGTACTGGAATTATGGGTGTGAGCCACTGTGCACCATATGCTAGGCCTCCTGGAGTCCAGTTTTCTCTCTTTATTTTTGTTTCTCCCCCCACCCTAAGTTGGAGTCTCACTCCATTGTCCAGGCTGGAGTGCAGTGACATGCTCATGGTCACCCCAGTATCGACCTGCTGGGCTCTGGTGGTCCTTTTGCCTCAGCCTTCCAAGTAGCCAGAACTACAGGCATGCACTACCATGCCAGGCTAATTTTTTGATTGATTGTAGAGAGGAGGTCTCGCCAAGTTGCCCGGGCTGTTCTCGAATCCATGGGTTCAAGCAATCCTCTCACTTCGGCCTCCCAAAGTGCTGGGATTACAGGCTTGAGCCACTGTGCTGGGTCTGTTTTTTTTCTTAAAGAGACAGGGTCTTGTTCTGCTGTCCAGGCTGGAGTGCACTGGCATGATCATGGGTGCTGTTCTTATGGTAGTGAGTTCCTGCTCTCAGAAGACTAGACGAGTTTTCCTAGGAATATATTAGTTCCCCCGAGAGAGGGCTGTTATAAAGGCAGGGCAGTCCCTCAGGTTTTCTTCTTCTTTGTGTCTGCTTCACCTTTGACCTTCTCTACCATTTTGTGAGGCAGCATGAAAGCCCTTGCCAGAAGTCAGAACCATGCCCTTGAACTGCTCAGTCTTAAGAACAGTGAGATAAACTTTCCTTTATAAATTGCCCAGTCTTGCCTTTGGGAGGCTGAGGTGAGTGGATTGCCTGAGCCCGCGGGTTCAAGACCCGCCTGGGCAGCGAGACCTCATCTCTACAATAAATCAAAAAATCAGCCGGGCGTGGTAGCGCACACCTGTAATTCCAGCTACTTGGAAGGATGAGGCGGAAGGATCTCCGGAGCCCAGCAGGTCGAGGTGCACTCCAGACTGGGTGACAGAGTGAGACTCCAACTCAAAATTAAATAAATAAATAAATCGCCCAGTCTCAGATAATCTTTTATAGCAAGACAAAATGAACTAAGACAGATGCATTCTGAGAAGAATGTGGAACTTAACCAGGTCTAGGAAGCGATCGTTTGGATACAACACGAGCAGTGACTGGCCCTGTCCTATTTCACTTTATGGATTTACAGCAATTTCCCAGTTAAAGGCCCATCCCGGAGACCATGTGTGGCTTACATATTTGCCATTCCTACTGTGGTATGGCATAAATAAATCATGGGGCTTGGGTCAGTACAGCCAGCCTGGAAAGTGATTCATGGAGCCAGAAGTACCATCCCCTAGGACTGCGTACTTTATTACAGTAAACCTCAGAACAAGATATAATTTCCTGACTTAAGAAGTAGCCTTTAAATCAGGACACCTGGACAGCCTTGGAATCACTTAAAAAATACAATGGGTCTCAACCCATCACTGTTCCTCAGTGATGGCCAGTACTTGCCCCAGGCCTGGTCCTTTTAACACTAAATACTACATTCTGAGTCCCTTCTGAGTGAATTATTACGATGGCAGTACTATAGAATAAATTTAATGCATCCTATCTTTGTATCTCCATTGTCTTCTCTGTTTCCCTGACTTTATTTACTCACTAAAGAAAATACATTCCCCCATCCAAGTAAAATTTCTCTCTCAGTCCTTTTCTCATCCTTTAAGACTCACTAACTTACCCAGAAGACGCCCTTTTGGTGCCAAAATAAAAAAAGCAAAGGACTGTGAACATGATTTCCCTCTAGATAACTCAAAAAGGAATGCTAGTTAACATGGCCCTGGAGACAAAGTTGCTGGGACATTCTCTGGGCTTGGAGACTTATACTGTGGTCAATGCTATTTATATAGGTTGTATGTTCTTTATGGCAATAGTTCCATACTCTTGTTTAGGAAAACTGGAAATATAACCAGTTATAAAGGTTATGTGTTTGTTGAATTCCAAAAAGCTTTTTACTTTAGGCTCTAAGTATAATCACCAAGCTATCTTTTATGTTCCCAGCTCTTTGAATAAAAATGCTTAAAGCAGGTAAAACAAATAAAACCACATTCCTAGGTATCAAAAAGAACTCCTTTAAAGCCAAGATCACAAACAGTTTTTAGCTACACAGAAAGCCATTAATCCTGATCAATCTCACTTTATGGGCTTACTGAAGCTTCTAGGCCAAAGGCCAGTCACATTCTAACATTGTTTTATGCTTATTAATGTGCAAGACCTGGAGAAAAAGAAGTGTTGGAACTCTCTATTATAACCATGGAACTGACTCCAGCGGTACACTGAGGGTACAGCTGAGACAAGTATATTTTTAATCAATAAAGACCTACTTGATGCGTATGTTTTGGGAACATGCAACCAACAAGGGGCACAGAAAAATGCCACAGTGCACAACTACATTCCTGTACAACAGGAAAACAGGACAAGAGAAAATATGGGGTCTAGCTCATTAGCTGTTTCACACCCTACTAAATCACTGGAATGAATGGACTGAATATATGCACAAGGTATGCAGAAATTTGAGCACAGCAATGGGAAGTCAACGTATATCACAACAATCAAATCAGAAAAATTTCAAAGCTCAAAGCTTTCCAGTGAACCATAGAAGAGAGAAAATAAATGAATATGGAATTCTCAGCAATTATCAAAATATTTTGATGACAATGTGATCTCCCATGCATCTTAAAGGACACGAATCTTTGTAAATCCTAAGTAGAAAATCTTGCTGGCCGGGCTCGGTGGCTTAGCCTGTAATCCCGCACCTTTGGGAGGCTGAGGTGAGTGGACTGCCTGAGCCCGCGGGTTCGAGACCCACCTGAGTACCGAGACCTCATCTCTACAACAAATCAAAAAATCAGCCGGGCATGGTAGCGCACGCCTGTAATTCTGGCTAATCGGAAGGCTGAGGCGGAAGGATCGCCGGAGCCCAGCACGTCGAGGCTGCAGTGGCCAGGAGCAGCCACTGCACTCCAGTCTGGGCAACAGAGTGAGACTCCAACTCAAAAAAAAAAGAAAATCTTGCTGCATTTTAAAAAAATTTTATTTTTATTTTAGGGATGTGGGGTACAATTCAGGATTAGAAATGCAAGTGATAATTGTACAGGTAAAGTTTGAGCCTCACTTTGGGACCCACTTTCTTGCTGCATTTTATTGTGAGACATTATACAGTTTTTCCACTTAGGCTGATTCTTCATCACTGACCAAATAGTCCAATACGCTTCCTAAAAAGAATTCAGTGAATAAATATAAAAACTTCTGGAAACAAGGATGACAGACATGTTTCTTTTATTGACTGCTGGCTCATTTCTTGTATCTGTATCTTGCTAGAAAAGATACTCAAACCAGGATGATGCAGTGGCAGATCATTTACATTGGTCACAGAGTTGTTCCTCACTAAGATTTGCCACCAACCTTTGTATCTTGCCAGACAGTGTAAATAAACCCTGCCAATAACATGCTGTAAAATGAATCACACTCTAGAGAATCAACTAAGCAGAGAGAAATATGAGAAACCTGCATTCATTTCTATTAGCCTCGAATTCTTACTGGCAGCAAAAAGGATAATTTATGTGGTTAAAGTGAAAACTGATATCAATCACAAAATTTATATAGTACTTTATAGGAAATACATCTTAAGAACCATCAAAATAGATATGTCTGAGTTTTACAGAATTTCTTTATATAGAATTACATCTTGAAAATCACTGAGAGTAGATTTTAAGTGTCACCATGAAAACTAGTAAGTATGTGTGGTAATGAATGTTAATAAGCTTGATTTAACAATTTCATGATGTGTACATATTTCAAAACATCATGCTATATGTAATAGACATATAATTTTTATAAATTAAAAAAGATTTATATGCTATATTATTTCAACTTTCCTTTTCAAAGTAATTTTGATTTGGGTGCATTTTAAATTGACTAAGGCACTTTGAGAAAGTAAAAAAAGTACCTGGCACTAAAATACATGCTAGTCTTTGTTAGTCTTTTTTTTTTTTTTTTTTTTGAGTTGGAGTCTCATTCCGTCGCCCAGACTGGAGTGCAGTGGCCGCTCCCAGCCACTGCAGCCTCGACCTGCTGGGCTCCAGTGATCCTTCCGCCTCAGCCTTCCGAGTAGCTGGAACTACAGGGGTGTGCTCCCACGCCCAGCTAATTTATTTATTTATTTATTGTAGAGATGAGGTCTCGCCAAGTTGCCCAGGCGGGTCTCGAACCCACGGGCTCAGGCAATCCACTCACCTCAGTCTCCCAAAGCACAGGATTACACCGAGGAGCCACCGAGCCTGGCTTTTTTTTTTTTAAGTCAGAGTCTTACTCTGTCACCCAGGCTGGAGCGGAGTGGCAAACTCACGGCTATCACAGCCTTGACCTCGTGGCCTCAGCCTTCCAAGTAGCTGGAACTACATACAGGTGTGTTCTACCTCACCAGATTACATTAATTTTCTTTTTAATTGTAGAGATGAGGTCTCGCCAACTTGCCCAGGCTGGTCTTGAACTGCTGGGCTCAGACAATCCTCTCACCACTGCCTCTCAACGTGCTGGGATTATAGGCATGAGCCACCAAGCCCAGCCTTCTGCTAGTCAATGACACATTTCAAGAAGGTACACTGGAAAATTGCCAAGAGTGAATCTGACAAAAATAAGTAATTGTGTGTCTCAATTCTATTGCTAGCTAAACATCTTCTCTGGACTACAAAATACCATCCTCAAGTGATCCAAACCCTTCTCTCCCCAAAATAAACACAAACAACTCCCCCCCAGAACCACCTATCTCTTAAATAAACAAATGTCACAACACACTGTTTCCTATACACTGCCATAACTGACTGATAGAATCTACTTACTCTATTAGGGTCAATCAGTGGTTCTTCTCCTAGAAATGAAGGAAGGATTGTCAGTTTTTTGAGTCAGGACATAGGACTAAGTTGTGTGTGTGTTTCTTTTTAACTAAAACATGATTCTTCCTGTCATTAAAGACTGATCCCATTTTGTTTTGAAACCCTGTGCAGATTAATAAACATTTGTAAACTGGACTGAAAAAATGTAAAGTGGCAGAATGAAATGTGAACAAAGAGCAGGTTTTTGTCTACATGAAAACCCTTTGGATATTCTCTCTAGCGTGAGGGATTTTTATACTTCAATCTACTGCTAGAAAGAAAACAAACTTCCTATGGTCAACTGGGCCTACTTCTCAACCAGACCACTTACTGCTACAGACAAGCCAGTATTGTGTAAAATCTAAGGCTTTTAGATATATGCATAGAGAGAGAACATACAAATTTTATGTATAACTTGAGTTTACTCGAAATGACATTTTTCACAATTAGAGACAATTAAAATCATTGAAGGTTTAGTGACAAAAAGTTTTTTCCTACTTTAGAGCATCATGTAAAATCGATGCTTTCTTTTTAATCCTGTGATCGTTAGTCATACCAGGAACTGCTTCTCTTAATTTGCAATAAACAATTAAGCAAATATTAAACAAACATTAAACACTACGTAAATAAATATAAAGCAAAAAAGAAAGACTCATTCTTAATTTTGTTTGGCTATGTCAAACTTCTCTATATTTTCAATTAGCTGGAAGTGTTAGACAGCAATACAGATATAAGTTGAAAAAGACACATTCTTTGCACTCAGGAGCTTATTTACTACAGGGATTGACAACCTACAGTTCATGGGCAAAGTTCACCCTGCTGCCTGTTTGGAATTTTGGTTTGCTGGTTGTCTTGAAGTTTTTGTACTTTTAAAATTATTTATTATATATTTAAAAACTGTGGTTAAATATACATACCATAAACAGGATCATTAAGTACTAACAATATTACCTTGGAAAAAGTATTCATATTTTGTTTTCACATTGGGGTTAATTTCACCAATGCTAACTCACTAAATTTAAAGCATTTACTTTGGGCTTTCCAAACTATACTTCGCTAAGCTTTACATTTTACGGTTACAGGTTAATCATAGTTGCTTCCTTGGCTTCTGTGAAATTACACTTTATCTATTTCCTTTTGTTTGAGACTCAAACCCACAGATAACCAGTTGTCTGCTGGGTGGTTCTATCGAGATGCCCCACATCTCAGCGTAACATCCACCTGGTCTCTCAAGCCAGTCATCTCATAATCATCCTTAAGTGTGCTACTTCCTAACCCATCCCCCCATCCATCACTGACCAATAAATTACACCTCTTCTGTCTCTTAAAAATTTCTCAAAAATCTCTTGAACCTCATTAGCATAGCTTTAGTTCAAGACCTCAGAAACTCTAGATTACTAGATCCTCACTTCTAAGTCTCATGCTCTATCTACCCTGCCTCCTGAGTCACATATCTGAAACGCAAAGATGAACATCACATGTATACTCAAAACAGCTCTTTATCACCTCTAAGATGGGGTGGCCTGCCTGCAAGACAGCCCCCAGTGATCCCCACAGCCTGGTACTTGTACCCCTTTCCTCCATCATACCAGTGTTGGTCTGTGTGACAACAGAATATGGCAGAAGAGAGGTATACCGCTTCCAAGAGCAGGTTAGAGACACAGCGGCTTCTGTCTTAGGCGCTCTCTCACTTGGAGCATGTGCTCTGTGGGAAGCTAGATGCCAAGCTGTGAACAGCCTCACTAGAGGCCCTTGCAGTAAGGAAATGAGGGCTCCAGCAAATGGTCAGTGAGAAAGAGGGGACCTTCTCAACAGTCATGTGAGAGAGCCATGATGGACACGGATACTGAAGCCACATTCAAGCCTCCGGTGACTGCAGCCCTAGTTGAAATCCCAGCAGCAGCCTGGCCAGAGGCCCACGTTCCTGAATTCCTGACCATCAGAGATAATAATTGTTGTATTAATTCACTACCTTTGCGGCAACTTGTTACATAGAAATAGATAACTAATCCACAGGATAAAGGGCAAATTCCTTAGCTTGGCATTTTAGGGCCTTAAAGCTATAAATTCTGCCATCATGCATTCTAATTTATGCTCCAGTACTACTGAATTGTGACTCTCGATGTCTAATCAACTGCTATCCAGCTTTCAAAATTCTATTCTGGCATTATATCCTCCTAGAAGCTGCCCTTTATCATCGATTCCTATCTCCTTTATGTCTCACATAGTCTGACCTCTGCAAGAATTCTGGGCTACCTTTATACCCGGTACTTTCAGAGCCAGTTGCACATCACAACTCAAGATGCAGTAAATGTGTGAATGGTACAGTGTGGCCACACACAGTAGCTTTATGTATTTGCTCCCATATTTGAACTCGATCATGCTTTAATATATTTGTTTATATGTCCCTCCTTAGCACCTAAAATAGGTATTTAGTAAACACTTGTTGAATGAACGGACTTGTGTTAAACTATAACTATGTTACACAAACCTTAAAATATACAACTTTAAGAAACAAGAAGTGTGAAGAACCAGCGATTATAATTCTTTACTCCTATTTTTAATTATTCTAACTCTAGACACAAACTTTCCTCTCTAAAAAAGGAACAGAGAAAGAAATGTAGGGAATGTATCCTGGGCAATCCATAACCACAATTTATTTTGATAAAACAACAAAACCTGTGAATTTTAGAGGTCGTGGGGTTTAGATTCGTGTTTCTGAACGCTTTGGGCATCACAGAACACACAGAAAATGATAATTTTATTATTTTTTAAAATTTTTATTTTAAAGATGTCGGGGGTACAATTCAGGGTTAGGTATACAGATGGTCAATGTACAGGCAAAGTTGGGGCCTCACCTTGGTCCTCACTTCGCTTGGTCTGAGATTGGGAACACTTATTGATGAAGTGTGCCACCTCCCCCCACTCCTGGAAATCTCCCACTACTGCCAATCCCTTTTTTGTAGAAAATGATAATATTTGTGTGGCAAACTGAGCTAAAAAGACAAGCCTGCTCTTGGCCCACTCCTGATACCTGTCAGTGACACTGCAGTGTACTGCACCCTGGTTTATATATATAATACGAACTCTCAGATTGCTTTTAAAATTAAATTTGGGTGCACACATGTTTGTTGTAGCTCTATTCACAATAACAAAAGCATGGAACCAACCGTGCTGCCCATTGAAATTGGACTGGATTTTTTAAAAAGGGGTACATATACACAATGGAATATTCAATGGAATATCATATCCATAAGGACAAACGTCTGGACTTTGAAGCAATTTGGATGGATTTAGAGTGGATCATACTCAGTGATCTATCACAGAAACAAAGAACAGAGTACCACATGTTCTACTAATAAGCAGATCTTGAACAATTTTCATAATATTATAAGAAAGGGATTGGCAGTAGTGGGAAACTACCAGGGGAGAGGGGGTAAGATTGGCAGTTGAGGGAAACTGCTAGGGGAGGAAGGGGCACACCTCATTAGCAAGGTTATCTGGATATTCAACATTTGTACACCTAACCCTGAATCATACCCCACATCTTTAAAATAAAATAAAAATTAAATTTGGCAATTTTGCCTAAAGCTAGCTAATTTCAAAATTTCCTTCCTGATATTTAAAGTAAATAAACAAAGCATTAGCAAAAGTCTACAAAAAATGTACACCTAGCCGGGCTCGGTGGCTCAGCCTGTAATCCCGCGCCTTTGGGAGACTGAGGTGAATGGATTGCCTGAGCCCGCAGGTTTGAGACCCGCCTGGGCAACTTGGCGAGACCTCATCTCTACAATAAGTAAAAAATTAGCTGGGCGTGGTGGTGCGCGCCCGTAATTCCAGCTACTTGGAAGGCTGAGGTGGAAGGATCGCCAGAGCCCAGCAAGTGGAGGCTGCGGTGGCCAGGAGCGGCTACTGCATTCCAGTCTGGGTGACAGAGTGAGACTCTGACTCAAAAAAAAAAAAAAAGTACACCTGCATCAACCAAGCAAGAAAAAAGATACAATCTCAACTTCAGTTGTAGGTAAGAAAATAAGACAAACATTTTGGTGAAGAATAGTGAATCTCTTAACTCTCTTCTAAGCCCAGAAAAATACTATGGTAAGTAGTGAGGTAACAGAACTCTGAGACTCCCCAGTAATATCCCCAAATTTGAAGAAAAACAGATTGAAAGGGTGAACTTGCAGTTTAAGAAATGAAAGTCAGGAGAAAATGCTTTTCTACAGCAACCTGAGTACAGAGAAGAAAACTACCAGGAAGGGTTGGTTTCTTGTGTTCTCTAATCAAATTCCAGAAAAAAGCCCCGAGTCTAGGTCCTTCCAAAAAAAACCCCAACAACAACAACAACAACAACAACAACAACAACAAAACAGTGCATGGCCCTAGCTGAGCCTAACTGGTCTGTTCCCTACATCTCTCAGGATATAGAAAAGCAGACTGAAGTCCACTCCCAGCCCTTACACACTAACTCAGAGCAGACAGCAAGGAGGTTTCAGATAACGTCAGGGTGGAAAGAATATCGGAGAACGTTCAGGCACTCTACATCAGAAGAAACACAACTAACGATTTCATAACCAGCTAAGTAATTCTTCAAATACGATGGCAAAAAAGCATTATCAAGCATACAAAAACAAAAAATGAAAAGCAGAATTCAGCATCAGTCTTTTCTAAAAAGAGTCTACTAAAGACAAAATTCAATAAACAAAAAGCAAAAAATTCAGGGATAGAGAGAATGTGGTAAAAGGTGATAAGCAGAATCTAGACTAAGTAAATTTGGGATTATAAGATAAGATGCAAATGTTGGTAACTTTGGCAACATTGAAACTAAAAGTATACCTTTGAACAGTGATGAGGAGAGCTGGATGCAGTGGCTCACGCCTGTAATCCCAGCACTTTGGGAGGCTGAGGCAAGAGGATGGTGTGAGTCCAGAAGCCTGAGACCAGCCTGGGCAAAATAGTGACACCTTGTCTCTACTAAAAATTAAAAAATTAGCCAGGTGTGGTGGCATACACCTGTAGTCCCACCCACTTGGGAGGCTGAGGTGAGAGAATCGCCTGTGTCTAGGATCCCAAGGCTGCAGAGAGTTGTGATCATGCTACTGCATTCCAGCCTGGGTGAAAGAGTTAGACCCCCAACTCAAAAAACAAACGAAATATACAAAATAAAACAAAAAACAACAAAAAACAGTGAGGAGAAATACCACTTTCTTCATCTTTTAGCTAGGATAAATGAATATTTATTAAATAAAAGATGCTGTTAGAAAACATGACTCCTATCTCCTAATATTTTTTCTTAACCTTAGAAGAATGGCTTAGGAATTTTTCTTCTTTACAGTAATGAAATAGGCTACTGAAATTCCCTTTGTTAATTCTTATAGAGTCAAGTAAAACTAATTCAATTTTTATTTAAAATTGCATGTTGTTATGACCCTGTCTTCTCCTACTTTTCCATCTGTATATGTGTACCAGAACAGGACAGAAATCCTACTTACCTACTCCAAATAACAATCATTTCTTAGGCAGTTAGTTGACTTTGGGGCTGTTTGCTTTGCTTCTTTTTTTACGTTTTGCTATTGCTTAGATTTGTAAAATAACGTTAAGGCAGGGTGCGATAGCTCATGCCTGTAATCCCAAGCACTTTGGGAGGCCAAGGCAGGAGGATTGCTTGAGCCCAGGAGTTTAAGACCTGCCTAGGCAACATAGCAAGACGTTGGCTTTACAAAAATAAAAATAAAAAATAAAAATACCTGGGCATGGTGGCACATGCCTGTAGTCCTAGCTACTCATGAGGCTGAGGTGGAAGGATTGCTTGAGCCCAGGAGGTAGAGGCTGCAATGAGCTGTGACCATGCCACTGAACTTCAACCTGGGCAACAGAGTGAAAGCCTGCCTCAAAACCACTCCTCCCCACAAATGAATCATAAAAATAGGCAAATAAAAAAGATGACTTGAAGAGCACTATGAGACTGAATAAAAAGCATGTGTTTTGCACTACAATACTGCCATTTGCTAGTTGTGTGACCCTAGACAAGTGGCATGCAGAACATCATTGTTTTTAGCTATAAAATGGTAATACAAATGTGCTGTTATTAAGATTGAGATAGCTTAAAATAATACACCTCTGTTATAGATATAAATCTGACACATGGCAGGCACTTAACAAATGTTAGTTTTCCTAAAGAGCTCAGGTTCTGACAAAAGTAAAAGCAGAGAAAACTGAATTATACTTGAGGTTTTAGATTTCTCTCCAGTTACAACTTTTAACCTTTAGTAGAGAGTCAAATGGATTCATGTTTTAGTTCCCAAGATTAGAGTGGTTAAGGACTGGAACTTTGTTAAAACATGATGACCAAAGTGTCCTGTAGGGGTTCACGGCACAAACTCCATGTGGTTCCAGAATCTTTCCTTTCCTCCCCAGAGAGATCAACATCTTCTTCATTCAATGCAAAGATAATAGTATACTAAAGCTGTACTAAAACATACTTTATCTGTGTTGAGATGTTGCCTGAATCTTCTGATACTCAAGTAAAGGTCATGATTAGTGAAGAAAAACAACCATCACAGAGTTAGATCAGATATCTCTCAAAAATAAACAAATAAATGAATAAATAAATAAATAACCAACTTCCCTAAATCTAACTCCCCCTTTAAGTGCTGTAAAAGTATTTTAGCATAACCAGATGTTTTAGCTATAAACAAAGATGAAATGTTAAATTATGAAACTCATAATTTAAATGATAAGCCTCAGAATATACTTTATTTCAGTTATTAACATGTAGTTTAGAAGACTTAAAGGAAAGTCCTTCAGTAACTGGAATTATACGATGTGTTAATCGTTCTTAGTAATGTAAAGAATGAAATGAAAGCATCTGAGACTTGGGTGAGACTGGAGAGGGTAAAGCAGATGCAAGACACAGACATTCTGGAAGGGTAGTTAAGTGAATGAGTGATGAAAGTGCTGAGCTAATAACAGCCACCCGACTCCCTAGAAAATAACTCAGTATCAATACCAAGATAACTACGCTCTCAAGTTACAAGAGAATCTGCTTCAAGGAAGAACACACATGCAGTTTTCACACTAGATACATTACTCCTGGTATAGCTCATAGGAACCTTCTAAATTAAAAGCAGCATGATGACTGAATGGGATATTTTCATGCCAAAATAACCAGCAGCTGAGCTCTGAAACTGTGAACTATAAAGATTAATACCAAAGCTGCTATAATTTGAATGTCCCATGAACTATTTTAGCATTAGTGATAGGTAAAAGGTGGGGGGCACTCTCTTTTGAGGGATGGAGTCTTTAATGGAAAAAAATGGTCACTTGCTTACGAAGCTTGTTTGCACAGGGCTCTGCTGACCTCATGCTGCCTACAGGAGAGATCCCAGAAGAGCCGTAATGACAGCTTTAAGTCCAGGTGCTCTAACTCCTGTCTGTCAAAACGGAGCTATTTTCTTAATAAATATTTCAAAGCTGGCTAGTGCCAGGACTGATTAGTCTAGGAGCTGGAAGCATGAATGACAGGCAAAAAAGACAGATTAACATAGATATTGGTATTTATTTCATTAATTTTCTAAGAAGTAGGTTTAATTTCATAAATTTTGAGAATGTTACTGTCTGCATTCATGCAGTGGATTCCTTACTGGTTTTCTGCTCTAGTATGTCCCTATCCAATCCATCCTTTACTGGGTCAATATTATCTTCCTGAATTATGGAATGGAGCTGGGCACGGTGGCTCACACCTGTAATCCTAATCCCAACACTTTGGGAGGACAAGATGGTAGGACTGCTTGAGTCCAGAAGTTCAAGGCCAGACTGGGCAATATAGCAAGACTTAATCTCTAAAAAAGAAAAAATTTTTAAAAAATTAGCTGGGTATAGTGGCGTGTGCCTGTAGTTCCAGCTACTTGGGAGGCTGAGGCAGGAGGACTACTTAAGTCCAAGAGTTCAAGGCCATAGTGAGCTGTGTTCATGCCACCACACTCCAGCCTGGGCAACAGGGTGAGATCCTCAAGTCAATATATGAAACACAGGTTGAATCATGTCACTTCCCTGCTTTCTATGACTACAGAATAAAATTTTAAATTAGTGGCATGGCATACTAGGACTTTCTGGCTCCATCCCTCAGAATTTTCTTCAAATATTCTTTGCTCCAGAAATACCAAATTTCTAATAGTTCCTCAAATATACCGTAATATTTCATATGTTTGTAATTTTCACATATGATTTTCTCAATTAAGAAAACTTTCCACACTTTCTTCTTTGATTTCTTCTTTTGGAGGTAGCTAAAAGACTAGGAAGCCTTTGCATTCCCAGTTACACTTGGGTCCTGTTGTCTCTACAAGCTCTCAGTAAACTTGTTTATACCTCCTTCATATCTATTATCACACTATATTATGATTTCTTGTTTTGTGTATGTCTCCATAATAGACTAGGGAAGATAAAAACCATGCCCTTTTATCTACAAATTTCCAAAAAAGAGCAATAACAGGCATAAATTGTTTACCCTTTAGTAAAATATAAGAAGAAACACAACTGTTCTTCCAAAATTTAGACAAAGTTTTGATATCCATTCAAAGTGATTCAGAAAGAAATTGTCAATAGAATTTATCTAAAGTATGTCAGGCTGATCTCAGAGCTTCAAACTCCTTGCCTGTTAAAAAAGTTAAATCCTGTCACATGCTACAACACGGATGAACCTTGAGGACTTTATGCTAAGTGAAACATGTGAGTCACAAAAAGACAAATACTGAATGGTTCTACTTAGACGGGAGACCCCCCAAAACCTAGAATTTATTTACAAACAATTGTGTATTTACTCTTTTTTTTTTTGAGTTGGAGTCTCACTCCGTCGCCCAGACTGAAGTGCAGTGGTCGCTACTGGCCACTGCAGCCTTGACCTGCTGGGCTCCGGCAATTCTTCCGCCTCTGCCTTTCAAGTAGCTGGAACTACAGGAGCGCGCTACCACGCCCGGCTAATTTTTTTGGTTTATTGTAGAGATGAGGTCTTGCCAAGTTGCTCAGGCAGGTCTTGAACCCGTGGGCTCAGGCAATCCACTCACCTCGGCCTCCCAAAGCGCTGGGATTTCAGGCTGAGCCACTGAGCCCAGCCTGTATATTTACTCTTACATGTTTAAACTTCAGTCACTTTCAAAATACTCTACATTTGATGCAATATACCTATCAAGATGGTTTTTCCACTGCTCAAAACAGTTTCTGAAGTTACAGAAACTTATAAATAAATAAATAAATAAATATACACACATACATATATATGTATGTATCTATGTGTGTACATAAAATGTTTACAAAAGTCTACTCTAGAGTAATGCCTAACACATAGTTTAATAGTGACACACAGTTTTAATAGGTAATAATTTGAATAACTGAACATGCCACTGCGGTGGCTCATGCCTATAACCCCAGCATTTTGGGAGGCCAAGGTGAGAGGACTACCTGAGCCCAGAAGTTGGAGACCAGCCTGGGCAACATAGTGAGAGACCTTATCTCTACAATTAAAAAAATAAATAAATAAATTTAACCAGATGTGGTGGTGCATGCCTGTAGTCCCAGCTACTTGGAAGGCCGAGGTGGAAGGATTGCCTGAGCCCATTACGTCAAGGCTGCTGTGGCTATGATCATGCCACTGAACTCCAGTCTGGGCGAGAGTGAGACTCTGAATCAAATACATACATACACACATACATGTATAACTGAGCAAGCTGAATAACTGAATTTCTCTAGTAGGTAATTTGTATTTCTGTGACAAAGTTTACATCTCTGGGAATCGTCTCCAAATCCTGTCACATAGTTCCCATAGTATAGAATGGACATTTGAGGGAAAATAGAAGTATTAATATTCTTATGTTTTAAACCCATATATATTTATTCCTCTAGAAGAAAAATAGTTAAGACGGCGGTAGCATAAAATGTCATTATACCACTTAAGAGTTGAAATAACAAGAACTGAAAAATATATACTTAACAAAAGGAGGTCAGGTAAATAATTTATGGGATGGTAGTCCACCCTCATTCATGGGTGATATGGTCTAAGACCCTCAGTGGATATAGAAAACCACAAATTGCACCAAACCCTATACATACTGTTTTTTTCCTATACATACACATCTATTATAAAATTTAATTTATAAATTAGGCACAGTAAGAGATTAACAACAATAACTAAGGATAAAATAGAACAATTATAACAATATAACAGCATCACTACTCTTGTGCTCAGGGTCATTACTGAGTAAAAGAAGGGTTATTTGAATACAAGCACTGTGAATCTGCAAGCGTAGATCTGATAATTGAGATGGCTATTAAGTGACCAAGAGGTAGGTCGTGTCCACAGTGTGGATGGGCTGGACGAAGGGATGATTCATGTCCAGGGTGAGATAATGCAGTTCCATCATACTACTCAGTTCTATCATACTACTCAGAACAGCATTCAGTTTAAAATTGACAAACTGTTTCTTTCTGGAATTTTCCGTTTAATATCTTCAGATAGTGGTTGACTATGGGTAACTGAAACCACGGAAAATGAAACCATAGATAAGGGGGACTGCTGCACATCATGCACTGGAATACTGCAATACCATTAAAAATAATTAAGTAGAACGACATTAGTTGGTTTAGATTTTCTTATGTATTGCCAAGTGGAAAGAAATCTTTTTGTAAACACACAGAGAATAATCTGAAAAGTCACATGCCAAATAATCAATTAGCTTTAGGATTGTAAGTGATGTGTATTTACTTCTTTAAATGTTTATGAAATGTCTGAATTTAAAAAGAAATAATACTATAAGAAAAGAATTGGACTGCCTGGGCAGCGAGACCTCATCTCTACAATAAATCAAAAAACCAGCTGGGCGTGGTAGCGCGTGCCTGTAATTCCGGGTACTCGGAAGGCTGAGGCAGAAGGATCACTGGAGCCCAGCAGGTCGAGGCTGCGGTGGCCGGGAGCAGCCACTGCACTCCAGTCAGGACGACAGAGTGAGACTTCAAAAAAAAAAAAAGAAAAGAATTGGCAGTAGTGGGAAACTGTCAGGGGTGGGAGGTGGGGTGGGATTGGCAGTTGTGGGAAACTCTCAGGGGAGGGAGAGACACACCTCATCAACAAGGGCATCTGCATAATGAACATTTGTATACCTAACCCTGAATTGTATCCCACATCTTTAAAAAAAAAAGAAAAAAAAAAAGAAATAAACAGTATTTTTACAA